>NW_024045094.1:2756722-3014446 GCF_015852505.1 Tachyglossus aculeatus
TTTTGAAAGGGGAAAGAGAGCTAGGTTGGTAGCTGCGAGGGGGGAGGGTATTCCAGGCCAGAGGTAAGATGTGGGCCAGGGGCCGAAGTCGGGACAGGCGAGAACGGGCACAGAGAGGAGGTTAGCGGCGGCAGATGAGCGGAGTGTGCGGGCTGGGCTGGAGAAGGAGAGAAGGAATGTGAGGTGGGCGCGGGGAGGGTATGGAGAGCTCTGAAAGCAATAGTGAGGAGTTTTGCTTCATGTGAAGATTGATAGGCAACCACTGGATATTGTTGAGGAGGGGAGTGACATGCCCAGAGCGCTTCTGTAGAAAGATAATCCTGGCAGCAGAGTGATGTATAGACTGAAGCTGGGAGGGAAAGGAGACTGGGAGATCAGAAAGGAGGTTGATGCAGTAATCCAATGGGGATAGGATGAGAGGTTGAACCAGCAAGGTAGCGGTTTGTATAGATAGGAATGGGTGAATCTTGGTGATGTTGTGGAGGTGAGACCAGCAGGTTTCGGTGAAGGTTTTGGTGATGGATTGGATGTGTAGGGTGAGTGAGAGAGTGAAGTCAAGGAAGACAGCAAGGTTACGGGCTTGTGAGACTGGAAGGACGGTAGTGCCGTCTTCATTGATAAGGGAGAGGACAGGATTTGGATCACTTCACTTCTTTGTGCCTCGGTTCCCTCATCAGTAAATTGGAGATTAAGCCCATGAGCCCCACTTGGATCAGGAACTGTGTCCAAACTGATAACCGTGGATCTACCCCAGCGCTTAGAACGGTGCTGCCAAATATAACCATTATTATTAGTATTATTATTATTACTATCATTATACGAAGAGGGAGGGAGTTGCAGTCCAATGGAAAGCCATGGGCCGGAGTCAGTAGTGGGATAGATGAGACCAAAATACAGTGAGTAGGTTGATTTTAGACGAAACAGATGTGTGGGCTGTGTGACCTTGAGAAGCTGTCCCCTTAAACTTTACTCTTCAGACAGAAACCAAAATCAGATATCTTGACCATTTATTACGTGCAGAACGCTGTGCTGAGCAAAATGAAATAAATGATCCCTCAGCAGATGTGGTCTCCTGTTACATCGCAAATCTGGGGTAGGAGAGCCTTTTCTCTCCCAAGTTAGCTTAACCCTCATCTAGTTGTCAGTGACGGCCCTCTCAAAGAACGGTGTCTAATGTAGCCAGCTTTGTTCTCTTCCTCAGAACTGAGCAAGGTGTTCTTCTGATAGTAGGTACTTAGCAAACACCACTGAGACGGCAGATGTTACCAGCTCTGACCATGTTTCCCCACTCCTCAAGAACCTCCAGTGGTTATCCGTCCACATCTGCGTCAAACAGTAACTCCTCACCATCATCTTTAAAGCTCTCAATCCCCTCGCCCCCTCCTATCTCACCTCACTACTCTCCTACTACAAGCCAACCCGCTCACTTTGCTCATCTAATGCCAACCTATTCACCGTACCTCGTCTCGTCTCTCGGGCCAACTACATCTTGTCCACGACCCGTATCTTACCTGGAATTTCCTCCCTCTTCGTAGCCGACAGACGTTCACTCTCCCCACCTTCAAATCCTTATTAAAATCACATCTCCTCCAAGAGGCCGTCCCCGCCTAATTCCTGATTTCCTCTTCTCCCACTCTCTTCCATGTCGCCCTTCACTTCAATCTGCCCCCTTTAGTCACCGCTCTTTTGATCCCAGGGCACTTATGTGTACATCCATAATTTATGTATTTCTATTAATGTTTGTTTCCCCTTCTAGAGTGTAAGCTTGTTACGTGCAGGGAATATGTCTGCCAATCTTATATTTTACTCTCCCAAGAACTTAGAACGGTGCTCTCCACACAGTGAATGCTCGATAGATATGATAGATTGGCCACCCCGATCGTTTGTCACCGATCCATCCCCGTCCATCCCCGCCGCCCATCCAGTAGATCCAGGGGATGGAGAGCCATGGAGACGCTGCGGGGAGAGATCTGGTTTAGGCCTGGAGGCGTGAGGAGATTCTAGTTCTCCATCACCGCCAGCTCCCCTGTAAGACCACCTACCCACCCGTGTTCTCACCGGCCCAGACTCACTGGTTAGGCGGAAGCAAGTGACCTCTGGTCTCTGGTCTCTGTCATCCTTTAACCATCCCCCGTCCCCTCAGCTCCCGGACGTCCACCCTGGGAGGATCTCCGGGAGGTGTGTGAGGTCCTGGCTCTTCTGATTTCTTGCCTGGAGCATATCAGGCTCTCGGTGAAGCCGGGTCTTTCCAGAAAAGCTCCGTGCCTGACTCCCTGCCCCCGGGGACAGGTCACACATTGGGCTGAGTGACCTCATTATATCCTGTTCTGACCTGGCTCCCACGGGGGTCCGGCGCCTCTGGGGACCTTGGGGAGCTTGGGTGGGGTAGATGCCCCGCCTCGCGTGACAACCCCACTGGGAAGCGTGTGACCCGTCTCATTGGCGTGCATCTCACGGGGAGAAACTCCTTGGAATTGCGGAGGTGACAATGAGGTGTCCATCTTGGTTTTTTGTCAGTAGCCCACCGGTTTTATCCGCTTCAATGTTATGGGTTAGCCATTTTTAATTGGTTTCGTTGTCCCAGTCCTCCCTCTACCAGACCTCACTTTAACCCTCCCACTCTTGATCCCACTTCCTAACCTCCCTGCCCTCTCTAAGACTATGCTCCTTCTGTTAATTGCCACTCCCCTCACTTCTCCCCACCCTGCTACCCACAGCTCCATTCACTGTTCTCCATCAGCCCCTCTACCCTTCCTGCATTCATTTATTATTATTATTATTATTATTATTATTATTATTATTATTATTATTATTGTCCTTATTATGGTTCTTGTTAAGCGCTTACTGTGTGCCATGCAGTGTTCTAAGCTCTGGGGTAGATACGAGTGAATCTGGTTTGACACAGTCCCTATACCACTAACGGTTTACAATCTTCACCCTCATTTAATAGATGAGTTAACTTACGCACAGAGAAGTGAAGTGCCTCATCTAAGGTGTCTCGAGGTGACCCTGGGGTACCGGCCATCTCAAGGTCAAATGCTATCTCGTGACCACCTGAGCCAGCAGGCAGAACTCGGAAGTGAGGGTGGGATACCGCCCCCACGACCAAATCTGCTAGATTGACAGCCCAAGCCAGGAATACAGAAGGTGTCCCTCGCCCCCGTGCCAATCAAATTAGGTATGGAGGAGGGAGGAGGGCAGAGATTGGATAGACTGAGGCCGGAAGCTGGAATGGCCTAGGGGAACAGGCGATAAATACCTGTCGCCTCTGACCTTCGGGATCAGAACACCAGGACACGCAGCAACAGGAGCAGCTGCTGCAGCAGCAGCAGCAACCCTCGTGTCTCTCTCTCTGCCCAGAAGGCCAGATGCCCGCTCCGCAACCAGAACCAACACACTGAGGCAAGGGCCGCGGGACGAGTGAGTGTCTCACGGGTGGGACCCAGGTACCCCGCTGCTGACAGGAATCATGAGTGGATTCCTCCCATGTAGGGAGAGCACATTGTGAGAACTAGCCGCCCACCAAGTGCGCGGGTTATGGAATGAATTCTTCCCATGTGGGAAAGTCAGTGGATTCTTCCCGAGTGGGAAGTGCACATGGGTGTCATCCTCGACTCCGCTCTCTCATTCACCCCTCACATCCAAGCCGTCACCAAAACCTGCCGGTCTCAGCTCCGCAACATTGCCAAGATCCGCCCTTTCCTCTCCATCCAAACCGCTACCCTGCTCATTCAAGCTCTCATCCTATCCCGTCTGGACTACTGCACCAGGCTTCTCTCTGATCTCCCATCCTCGTGTCTCTCTCCACTTCAATCCATACTTCATGCTGCTGCCCGGATTCTCTTTGTTCAGAAACGCTCTGGACATATTACTCCCCTCCTCAAAAACCTCCAATGGCTACCGATCAATCTGCGCATCAGGCAGAAACTCCTCACCCTGGGCTTCAAGGCTCTCCATCACCTCGCCCCCTCCTACCTCACCTCCCTTCTCTCCTTCTACTGCCCAGCCCGCACCCTCCGCTCCTCCTCCACTAATCTCCTCACTGTACCTCGCTCTCGCCTGTCCCGCCATCGACCCCCGGCCCACGTCATCCCCCGGGCCTGGAATGCCCTCCCTCTGCCCATCCGCCAAGCTAGCTCTCTTCCTCCCTTCAAGGCCCTGCTGAGAGCTCACCTCCTCCAGGAGGCCTTCCCAGACTGAGCCCCTTCTTTCCTCTCCCCCTCGTCCCCCTCTCCATCCCCCCGTCTTACCTCCTTCCCTTCCCCACAGCACCTGTATATATGTATATATGGTTGTACATATTTATTACTCTATTTATTTATTTATTTATTTATTTATTTTACTTGTACATTTCTATCCTACTTATTTTATTTTGTTGGTATGTTTGGTTCTGTTCTCTGTCTCCCCCTTTTAGACTGTGAGCCCACTGTTGGGTAGGGACTGTCTCTATGTGATGCCAATTTGTACTTCCCAAGCGCTTAGTACACTGCTCTGCACATAGTAAGCGCTCAATAAATACGATTGATTGATTGATTGATTGATTAATGGGTGAGAGCTAGCCGCCTCACGCACGCGCGATTAACGTATGATTGTGTTCCTCCCGTGTAGGAAAGCTCTAATATTGCTAATTGATTATATTCCTCCCGAAAGGGTAGTTCAATCCATTGCGCCTAAACAATTACATAAATTCAATTCGCCTCGCTGAATAAATTTAATATAAAACTAAGGCTTTCCATCCCCGGCCTCTCTCTCTCTCTCTCTCGCCTCGCCGATCACTGAACGAACCCGTCCCCGGATGACGGGTGACAGAAGGGGAGGGGGAAAGTGTCTGTACTGCCGCTGCAAGGCCCACTGGAGCTGATCGGGCGTGTATTTTATGTTCTCTGGGACTCCCACGAGACTATCTCTAAAGACATATTGATAATAAAACATAATGCTTCACCCTTTAAATTTTGAATCCTCTAGACCCTTGAAGAGCTAGAAAGTCGAATTTCGGAGGTCTCAGATATTTCACCGTTTCCTAGGGAACGATCACGAAGCTAATCTGTCCCTCATGGTCTCCATAGCATAATCAACCTGAGTCTCCCTGGGTGGGCCCCTCCCTACCACCATTTTATAAATGGAGAAAGGAAGGTGGAGAGAGGGGCGGTGATGGGGTCTGAACTCTACTACAGGTGAGCCTCTGGGCTGTTTATTTCGGAGCTGGAAGGCGGAGGGTAGAGGCCTAAGGGCTGGAGGAGTTGTTGGGGGGGGGGGGTCGTTTGATGGAAACCCTCAACTCTCATCCAACCAGTGGTATTCATTGAATGTTCACAATGTGCAGAACACTATTCTAAGCACTAGGGTTTTATCAGGTTGAACACCGTCCCTGTACCACATGGGGTTTCCAGTCTGTTGAAGATTGATTGATTGGTTGATTGATTGACTGCATGAATGCAAGGAATCGTAAGCAAGCAGAAACTCCTGACTACTGGCTTTAGGGCACTCAATAAATTTTTTCCTCCCACCTTAAGCTCTCTCCTCTCCTACAATACCCCAGCTCACACATTTCATTCTTCTTATGCCACCCTGCCTCATTCTTATCTTTCTCACATCAATTTATTGCTTTTCCCCTCCCTGGAACACGCTCCACCTTCACCTCCGGCAGACCACCACTCTGAATCTTCAAGATCTTTCTAGAATCACATCTTCTTCAAGAGATCTTCCCAGAACGTTCTTTCATCTCCCCACCATAATTCCTCCCCAATGACCGTGGTTACTCTCACACACCGCATTGCACTTATAGACACGTCTTTATCCTCTCTGGATTCCCCTTAGGTTTGATTATTTTAATGTCTGTCTCCTACACTAGACAGTAAACTCCTTGAAGAAAGAGATTAATGTCTTCTAAATCTATTGTAATAATTCTCACAAGCATTTAGGACAGTGATCTGTACAGAGTATGTGCCTGATTTCCCATCACTGTTGATGGCACTACCATTCTTCCCATTTCACAAGCCCGCAACCTTGGTGTCATCCTCGACTCCGCTCTCTCATTCACCCCTCACAACCAAGCCGTCACTGAAATCTGCCGGTCTCAGCTTCGCAACATTGCCAAGATCCGCCCTATCCTCTCCATCCAAACCGCTACCCTGCTCGTTCAAGCTCTCATCCTATCCCGTCTGGACTACTGCATCAGCCTTCTCTCTGATGTCCCATCCTCATGTCTCTCCCCACTTCAATCCATACTTCATGCTGCTGCCCGAATTGTCTTTGTCCAGAAACGCTCTGGGCATGTTACTCCCTTCCTCAAAAATCTCCAGTGGCTACCAATCAATCTGCGCATCAGGCAGAAACTCCTCACCCTGGGCTTCAAGGCTCTCCATCACCTCGCCCCCTCCTACCTCACCTCCCTTCTCTACTTCTACAGCCCAGTCCACACGCTCCGCTCCTCTGCCGCTAATCTCCTCACTGTGCCTCGTTCTCGCCTGTCCCGCCGTCGACCCCCGGCCCACGTCGTCCCCCTGGCCTGGAATGCCCTCCCTCCGCACATCCGCCAAGATAGCTCTCTTCCTCCCTTCAAGGCCCTACTGAGAGCTCACCTCCTCCAGGAGGCCTTCCCAGACTGAGCCCCCTCCTTCCTCTCCCCCTCCTCCCCCTCTTCATCACCCCTGCCTTACCTCCTACCCTTCCCGACAGCACCTGTATATACGTATATATGTTTGTACATATTTATTACTCTATTTATTTCTTTATTTATTTTACTTGTGAATATCTATTCTATTTATTTTATTTTGTTAATATGTTTGGTTTTGTTCTCTGTCTTCCCCTTCTAGACTGTGAGCCCACTGTTGGGTAGGGACTGTCTCTATATGTTGCCAACTTGTACTTCCCAAGCGCTTAGTACAGTGCTCTGCACACAGTAAGCGCTCAATAAATATGATTGATTGATTGATTGATTGATCATCCACTGACTGTTGTGGCTATGTCAGATCCAGGCAATTCTGTGACGTACCTTCTCCAAATTCTCCTCATGAGAGATGACACTTGGCATAGAGAAGGAGGGAGGGAGGGGGAGAGAGAGAGAGATGGAGAGAGAGAGAGAGAGAGAGAGAGAGAGAGAGAGAGACGGTAAGCTCCTTGTGGAAAGATATTGCATCTACCAAATTTATTGAACTGAGATTAATTATAGTGTTTGTTAAACACGTACTATATAACAAGCACTGGACTAAGCTTTGGGGTAGATACAAATTAAAAAGGTTGGACCCTGCCCGTCCTAAGTAATACTTTCCTAAGACTAAGTACAGTGCTCTGCACACAGTAGATGCTCAATAAACAGCATTGATTGATTGATTGAGAGAGACAGAGAGAAAGAGAGAGATACTGTACACAGTAAGCTCCTTGTGGGCAGAGATCTTATCTATTGTAATTAATCACTCAATTAATTGTCCTGTCTTGTCCTATGCTACCGAGTTGCTTCTGACCCATAGCGACACCATGGACTCATCTCTCACAGAACGCCCCTCTCTCCATCTGTAATCATTCTGTTCGTGTATCCGTAGAGTTTTCTTAGTAAAAATGTGGAAGTGGTTTACCATTGCCTCCTTCCGTGCAGTACACTAGAGTCTCCATCCCCAACTCTCTCCCATACTGCTGCTTCCCAGCACAGGGGAGTTTTGACTTGTAGCAGATTGCCTTCCACTCGCTAGCCACTGCCCAAGATAGGAATGGAATGGGTAGGCCTCTTCTTGACTCTCCCTCCCATAGCCGAGACTGGTAGAGTACTGGAAACACTCCAGGTGCGACCCTGAAAGGGGTCTCAATTAATTACTCTAAGTAATTAATTATTGCAATTCAAATGCTCTGTACAGCCAAGCACTGTACTAAGCGCTGGGATAGATACAAGATAATCAGGTCCCACATGGGGCTCACTGTCTATGTAGGACATAGTACGAGAATTGAATCCCCGCTTTGCTGATGAGGGAACTCAGACAACAGTGAAGTTAAGTGACTTGCCCAATGTCACACAGCAAGTATGTGGCAGAACCAGAATGAAAACCCAGGGTCTCTGACTCCCAGTCTTGTGCTCTCTCCACTAGATCATGCTGCTTCTCAGGAGCCATGAAAGAGCATGGAGAGGATTCGTTGGGTTGTAAAGGAAGACTTTTTTTAGTATACAAGGGATAAGGAATTGGAGTAGGCTACTACAGAGGAGATTCCACCCATGGAGGTTTTTAAGGAAATGTCAGGCTCTGCTCCACTGAGGAAGTAGGCATCTTCCTGCCCACGGAGAGGTTAATTGCTGCTCTGAGGATCTGCCATTTTTAATTTCTCCTTTCCTCATTAGAACTCCTGGTTGGGACCTTCTCCCTTGAAATGGCAGGAAAGAAATGACCAGTCACAAAGTAGTGACAGAATTCCTCCTGCTGGAGTTCTTAGAGGTCCTGGAGCTGCAGCTGGTTCACACCGCACTGTTCCTCCTGATCTATCTGGCAGTGCTGATGGGGAATCCCCTGATCGTTGCCTTCAATGCCCTCGGCCGGCACCTCCACACCCCCATGTACTTCTTTCTCAAGCACCTGTCTGATCTTGACCTCTGCTACATCTTCGTCACCGTCCCCAAGTCAATTCTCAACTCCTGGACCAACTGCAACTCCATTTCCTTCCTGGAGTGCATCTTGCAAGTGTTTCCTTACTGCTGTTTGCTTGTGCTGAGTTCTACATCCTCAAGGCTATCTCCCTCGAATGTCATGTGGCCATCTGTCTCCCCCTGCGCTGTGATGTCCTCTTGGATCGACGGACCTTTGTGAAGATGGTAGTCACCTCCTGGCTAAGCAGGGTCCTTTCTGTCATCCTGCGTACTTCCACCACCTTCTCGGTTCCCCTGGGAGGGAACAGTGTGATCCACCTGTGAGATAACACTTTTCACATCTTCTGTGAGATCCCCCAGATCATCAGCCTCTCCGATTTCCAACTAGAAGGTTTGGGAATTTGTAGCCATGATCCCTTCGGCAAGCCTGAGCTTGGTCTGTTTCTTGTCCATCGTTGTGTCCTACGTTTACATCTTCTAGGCCTTGCTGAGGATGCTGTCCGCAGGGAGCCAATCCGTAGCCTTCTCCACCCACCTGCCCCATCTCATTGTCATCACTTCGTTTATTTCCACCACCGGTGAGGTGGCCTATCTTAAACGTGTGTCAGACTCCCCGTCGATGCTGGACCTGCTGGTGTCCATGTTGTACGCCATGGTGCTCCCCGTTCTGAACACCCTCATATACAGCCTGAGGTTCAAGGACACGAAGGCCGTTCTGAGGAGGGTCGCAGCGTGGAAACGGTTCCCCTAGGACAGAAAGCACCTCTTGGGGATTGGGAACACCATCTGACTCCTCATGGTATCAAATGTGGCCCTCCAGCCAGGGAAGAGTTATTTCAAATAATTATGTTATTGTTAAGCAATACCTATGCCAGTCACTGAGTCAGTCGTATTTATTGAGCGCTTACCATGTGCACAACACTGTACTATGCACTTGGGAGAGTACAATATAACAATATAAAAGACACATTCCCTGACCACAGTGAATTTAGAGTCTACTATGTGCCAACCACTGTTGTAATAGCTGGGCTGCATACAAGGGTACCAGGTTGGACACAGTCCCTGGGGATTCAAACCTGTTCTCCTTCCTACGTCAACTGTGAGTTCCTTGTGAGACCTGATTACCTTTCTATCTACTCCAATGCTTGGTACACAGTAATTCACAAATACCACAATAATTCTTACTACTCCAGTGCTTAGTACAGAACTTGGCACCTAGTAAGCACATACCAAATACGAAAATTATTACTATTACTAACTGTCAATTTTTATGGTATCTGTTAATGTGCTTACTTTGTGCCTATCACTATACTAAGCACTGGGGTAGATACAAGATTATCAGGATGGTCACAGTCCGTGTCCCACGTGGGGAATCACAGTCTTAATCCCCATTTTACAGATGAGGGAACTGAGACACCAATGAGTGAAGTGACTTGCTTAAGGCAGAGCCGGAATTAGAACGCTGATCCTTCTGATTCCCAGGCCCGGGCTCTGCACTTCTCCGAAGCCCTTTCTCTCTCACAAGCTCTTAACAGAATGCTCTTCACACAGCAAGCACTCGATAAATACCATCGATTGATTGGTTGACTGCGGATTACTGATGTCTCTCTCTCGTTCTGTCTCTGGTCCATCACCGCTGGGAGCTCTGGGAGAGTCAGAAGCCCGCCCTCATCCAAGCACTGTTCAACACAAGCAGCTGGTCTAGGGTCTTCTGTTGAATGGGTTAGGTGGTCGCCCACCCTCACAAGTCAACCAGGGGAAATGGGAAGGCTCGGGGAGACAGGGTCCTTTAGGTGAGGCCAGACCACTGCCCACCCTTTGCCATTTCGACAAAGTGCCCACAGGCTCTGTAGTGTGAGTCCTGCTGTACTGCAGGCTGAGCAGCTCTCCGACGCTGGAAGGGAGGAAGAGAGTCCAGAGGCTCTGGTCAGGGGCCAGGGCAGCTCTTAGACACCCATCATGCCAAAACAGTAAGCCTCCACTCTCATGCCCAAATAGCACAACCAAAACCCTGTCATTGGCCAGGGGGCAGAGGAAGCAATGTGGTGCTCTGAGCCTGGAAAGCTCTCTACAACCTCTGTTTATTCAACTGTATTCATTAAGCGCTTACTATGTGCAAAGCACTGAACTAAGCACTTGGGAGAGTACGATATAACAATAAACAAACACATTCCCTGACCATAACGAGCTTACAGTCTAGAGAAGAGGGTAAGGGATTCCTGGCTGACACCCAAATCTACATCTCTGCCCCGGCTCTCTCTCCCTCCCTCCAGGCTCGTATCTCCTCCTGCCTTCAGGACATCTCCATCTGGATGTCTGCCCGCCACCTAAAACTCAACATGTCCAAGACTGAACTCCTTGTCTTCGCTCCTAAACCCTGCCCTCTCCCTGACTTTCCCATCACTGTTGACAGCACTACCATCCTTCTTGTCTCACAAGCCCGCAACCTTGGTGTCGCCCTCGACTCCACTCTCTCGTTCACCCCTCACATCCAAGCCATCACCAAAACCTGCCGGTCTCACCTCCGCAACATCACCAAGATCCGCCATTTCCTCTCCATCCGAACCGCTACCCTGCTCGTTCAAGCTCACATCCTATCCCGTCTGGACTACTGCATCAGCCTCCTCTCCGATCTCCCATCCTCCTGTCTCTCCCCACTTCAATCCATACTTCACGCCGCTGCCCAGATTGTCTTTGTCCAAAAGCGCTCTGGGCATGTTACTCACTTCCTCAAAAATCTCCAGTGGCTACTAATCAACCTACGCATCAAGCAGAAACTCCTCACCCTCGGCTTCAAGGCTCTCCATCACCTCGCCCCCACCTACCTCACCTCCCTTCTCTCTTTCTAAAACCCAGCCCGCACCCTCCACTCCTCTGCCGCTAATCTCCTCACCGTGCTTCGTTCTCGCCTGTCCCGCCGTCCACCCCTGGCCCACGTCATCCCCCTGGCCTGGAATGCCCTCGCTCCCCACATCCGCCAAGCTAGCTCTCTTCCTCCCTTCAAGGCCCTACTGAGAGCTCACCTCCTCCAGGAGGCCTTCCCAGGCTGAGCGCCCTCCTCCCCCCTCCATCACCCCCGCCTTACCTCCTTCCCTTCCCCACACCACCTGTATATATGTATATATGTTTTTACGTATTTATTATTCTATTTACGTATTCATTTTACTTGTACATATCTATTCTATTTATTTTATTTTGTTAATATGTTTTGTTTTGTTCTCTGTCTCCCCCTTCTAGACTGTGAGCCCACTGTTGGATAGGGACCGTCTCTATATGTTGCCAACCTTTACTTCCCAAGCGCTTAGTACAGTGCTCTGCACACAATAAGCCCTCAATAAATGAGATTGAATGAATGAATGAATTAATGGCCTCTGATAGGGATTTGGGCCACATGGACATCATCAGAATCCCTTGACCACCGGCTTTAAAGCCTTCGATCAACTCTTTCCCCACTATCAATCATTCAGTGATGAGCACTGAATACTTTGCAGAACAGTTTACCAAGCGCTGGGGTAGGTACTAGACAATTGGATTGGACACAGTCCCTGTCCCACATAGTGTTCGTAGCCTTATTCCCCATTTGAGAAATGAGATAACTGAGGTCCAAAGAAGTGAAATGACTTGCTCAGCATCTTGATCTTGTAACTCCATCCTCTAGACTGTAAGCTCGGTATGGCCGGGAACGTATCCTCTAATTCTGTTGTAATGAACTTTCCCAAGCGCTTAGTACAATGCTCTGCACACAGTAAGCCCTCAATAAATACGATTGAATGAATGAATAGTAAGTTCTTAATGAATTCCATGGGTTAATGAAGGAAATCTCCACACAAGGAAGCTCTCCCTATTTCTGCCAACTGGATGGTCCAGTAATTAATCAATCAATGGAAATTATTGAGTGCTTACTATGTGCTGAGCACTATGCTAACCACTTAACCATGGTGGTCTCACACAAGTCCGCTAATAATAATAATGATGGTTCTTCTTAAACATTTACTATGTACCAAGCACTCTTTTAAGTACTGGGGTGGATACAAGTTAATCAGGTTGTGCAGAGACCCTGTCCCACATGAGTGTCAAACTCTTAATTCCCATTTTGCAGATGAGGTAACTGAAGCCCAGAAAGATTAAGTGACCTGTTGCCCAAGGTCACGCAGCTGACATGTGGCAGAGCTGGGAATAGAACCTAGGTCCTTCTGACTCCCAGTCCCATGCTCTATCCACTAAATCTTGCTCCTTCTCTAATATCTTCTAGACTGTAAATTCACTGAGGGCAGTGAATGTGTCTATGAGCTATGATATACTGTACTCTCCCAAGTGAGAAACAGTGTGGCCTAATGGATAGAGCATGGTCCTGGAAGTCAGAAGGACCTAGGTTCAAATCCCAGCTCCGCCATTTGCCTGCTTTGTGACCTTCAGCAGGTTATTTCGTTTCTCTGAGATTCAGTTCCCTCATCTGTGAATTAGGGATTAAGATTGTGAGCCCTTTGGGACAGGGACTGTGTCCAACCTGATTAACTTCTATCTACCCCTAGCGCTCAGTACAGTACCTGACACATAGTAAGAGCTCAACAAAAACCATTTTAAAAAGTCCGGTTCTGGACACCATTCTATACAGTGGATCCGGTTCCCTAGAGGGGCTCTAGATACAGGCGGAGCCTGAGCGGGCTGAGTGGGAAGCTGCCCTACAATAAGCACTGTTACCCTCTCCTCACTGATTCTTTGACTTACTCGGGTCCCTTTAACTCCAGAACAGTGAAAGGCCAGAAGCAATTCCTCCTGGATTTTGCTGAGGAGGTAACCCAGAGTCTGAAACCGCTTGCGCATGCATGGTTGCCCCAGAGGCAGATTGTCTGGAAATGGTCATGATTCTCAGGCCTAACGAGGATCTTCGGCCCTGCTCTCGACCAGTCCTATTGGCAGAAGTCCCCATTGCCCCGCCCCTTGTCAGAGCAGCTCTCAGTGGACAACCTGGGGCCACGTGGAGAACAGTTCAGCCCCAGGGAGCGCTTCTCTCAGGCTTAAAATCAAAGTTATTTCACAGTCTGCAAACCTCAAGGGGAATTGGGAATGATGCACCCCGGACCAACAGACAAGCGAAGAACAAGAGAGTGCAGCCTGGACCTTTAATCACCAGTCCTCTTGAGGTCAGTGAGTTCATTATGAAATGTATGGTCTTGATCAAGAGCTCACGCTACACTGAGCACTCTGCTTAACACTGGGATAACCATACGGTCTCCACTGAGCCCAGGGAGAGTCCTTTCTATGGCCCTGAGCCTTACTGATGGCTCAGCTCCTCCAAGAGGCCTTCCCTTAAATCATTAAATTACCTTGTTCCCTCATACCTCACCTGACTGCTCAATCATAACCCACCCCACACACTTTGCTCCTCTATGCCAGCGTCTTCACTCTATCTCGATCTAGTCTATATCGCCATTGACCTCTCACCCACGTCCTGCCTCTGGTCTGGAATGCTCTCCTTCTTCCTACCCGTTAGACGATTGCTCTTCCCAGGTTCAAAACCTTATTTCAGGTACATCTTCTTCAAAAGACCTTCCCTGACTAAGCCCTCATTTCCTCTTCTCCCAATCCCTTTTGTGTCACCCTGATTTGTTCCCTGTATCTGCTCCTGCCTCCCGCCCAGCCCCACTGCACTAATGTCTACATCTGTAATTTATTTATTTGCATTAATGTGTATCCACTGTGAGCAGGAAAGTGTCTGTTACATTGTTGCATTCTGCAAAGCACTTAGTACAGTGCTCTACATACAGTAAGTGCTCAATAAATACTATTAATTGACTGATTGATTAGGTGTTGATCATCAGGCAGAATGAGGAAATTCTCTCCTGATGTCAATTGCTCTCCAGCCAGAAACTCAAATTTTCTGTAATAGACCAATCAATCGATCAATCATTGGTATTTGTTGAGGATTTACAGGGTGCAGTGCACCTGGGAGGGTACAGTACAACAGAACTGGTAGGCACATTCCCTATTCACAACAAGCTGACAGTCTAGAAGAGGAGACAGACAATCATAGAAATAAATGAATTACAGGCATGTATATTAAGCTCTGGAGGGCTAAGGGGGATGAATGAAGGGTTCAAATCCACGTATAAAATCAATCAATGAGGTTTTTGTATGACATTTGTTAAGCACTTACTATGTGTCAGGCACTGTTCTAAGCACTGAGGTAGATAGAAGTGGTTGGACATCGTCCCTGTCCCATGTGGGGCTCACAGACCAAGTGGGAGGGAAGGAGAATTTAATGCCTATTTTTCAGATGACAGAAGTAAGGTAATGGGAAGGTAAATTACTTGCTCATGGTCACACAGCCAGCAATTGCCAGAGCTGGGTTTAGAACCCAGGTCCTCTGACTCGCAGGCCCAGCTCTTTCCACTAGGCCACGCTGCTTCTATTTTTTGAGTGATTACTGTGTGTAGAGTACTGTAATAAGCACTTGAGAAAGTACAGTTTAACAGTGTTAGCAGTCATGTTCCTTGCCGACATTGAGCGTACAGTCTAGAGGTAATTTAGAAACGGAGCAGTTCTTCAAGATGATTAGATAAATAATAATGACATTTGTTAAGCGTTTACTACGTGCAAAGCACTGTTCTAAGCGACGGGGAGGATACAAGGTCATCAGTTTGTCCCACGTGGGGTTCACAGCCTTAATCCCCATTTTACAGATGAGGTTACTGAGGCACAGAGAAGTTAAGTGACATGCCCAAAGTCACCCAGATGACAAATGGCAGAACCGGGATTAGAACCCATGACCTCTGACTCCCAAGCCCGTGATCTTTCCACTGACCAACGCTGCTTCCCATAAGCAGATCTACTTTGTGTCCACATTAGAGATGAGAGACGCTGTGTGGCCTGGTGGAATGAGAGCGGTCCTGGGAGTCTCAGGACCTGGGTTCTAATCCCAGTTCCGCCATTTGTCTGCAATGTGACCTTGGGCAAGTCACGTCACTACTCTGGGCCTCAGGTTCCTCATCTGGAAAATGAAGACTCATTACCTGTACTCCCTTCCCCTCACACTCTGAGCCCCATTTAGGACAGGAACTGTGCCTGACCTGATTATGTTGTATTTATCCCAGTGCATAGTACTGTGGTTGGCATAAAGTAAGTTCTTAACAAGTGCCACGATTATTTTGTTGTGGTAGGATGAAATAATATGACGAGAATTAATAGTAGCTGTGGTATTTTTTAAGCACTTACTTTATTCCCAGTATTGAACTAAACACTGGGGTTGATGCAATACTAGCAGGTCAGACATAGTCCCTGTGACACAATGGGCTCAGAGTGTGAGGAGGAGGGAGTCCACATTTTCCATATATGGAAACTGAAACCCAGAGAAGTGAAGTGACTTACCCATGGCCACACAGCAGACAAGTAACAGATTCAGGATGTGAACCCAGGTATGAATAGCTTGTATCTACCTCAGTGCTTAGTAGAGTGTCTGACACCTCGTAACTGCTTAACAAATGTCATTAAAAAAAGTGGCAAAGCCGGGATCAGACTTCAGGTCCTCTGACTCCCAGGCCCAGGCTCTTTCTACTAGGCCACTTGACTTCTCTTGCTGTTTCGATAGACGGTGAGGGCACACTGCTCGACTGCGTGACCTCCATCTTGCCAAAAAGACAGCATTCACTCTCACCCAACTCCACCCAGAGGTCACTGATTTTACTCTGCCCTACTCCAGTCCAGGATCCAGGCCTCCTTACCATCAACACCATTCTCAGAGGACAAACGGTGGCACATGGTCATCATCAAATGCCATCGAGTTGTTTCCCAACTCATAGCGACTCATTGAGTATATTTTCTCCAGAACGCCTCTCTTCACTATATCCGTAGTCATTCTGGTATGTATTCTTAGAGTTTCAGAGAGTTTTCTTGGTAAACATGGCAAAGACTGAACTCCTTGTCTTCCCTCCCAAACCCTGCCCTCTCCCTGACCTTCCCATCTCTGCTGACGGCACTACCATTCTTCCCATCACACAAGCCCGCAACCTTGGTGTCATCCTCGACTCCGCTCTCTCGTTCACCCCTAACATCCAAGCCGTCCTCAAAACATGCCGGTCTCAGCTCCGCAACATTGCCAAGATCCGCCCTTTCCTCTCCATCCACACCGCTACCCTTCTCATTCAAGCTCTCATCCTATCCAGTCTGGATTACTGCATCAGCCTTCTCTCTGATCTCCCATCCTCGTGTCTCTCCCCACTTCAATCCATACTTCATGATGCTTCCCGGATTGTCTTTGTCCAGAAACGCTCTGGGCATGTTACTCCCCTCCTCAAAAATCTCCAGTGGCTACCAATCAATCTGCGCATCAGGCAGAAACTCCTCACCCTGGGCTTCAAGGCTCTCCATCACCTTGCCCCCTCCTACCTCACCTCCCTTCTCTCCTTCTACAGCCCACCCGGCACCCTCCTCTCCTCTGCCGCTAATCTCCTCACCGTACCTCGTTCTCACCTGTCCCGCCATCGACCCCCGGCTCACGTCATCCCCCGGGCCTGGAATGCCCTGATTCTGCCCATCCGCCAAGCTAGCTCTCTTCCTCCCTTCAAGGCCCTACTGAGAGCTCACCTCCTCCAGGAGGCCTTCCCAGACTGAGCGCCTTCCTTCCTCTCTCCCTCGTCCCCCTCTCCATCCCCCATCTTACCTCCTTCCGTTCCCCACAGCACATGTATATATGTATATGTTTGTACATATTTGTTACTCTATTTATTTATTTATTTCTTTCTTTTACTTGTGTATATCTATTCTATTTATTTTATTTTGTTAGTATGTTTGGTTTTGTTCTCTGTCTCCCCCTTTTAGACTGTAAGCCCACTTTTGGGTAGGGACTGTCTCTATATGTTGCTAACTTGCATTTCCCAAGCGCTTAGTACAGTGCTCTGCACACAGTAAGCGCTCAATAAATACGACTGATGATGATGATAAACAAAATAGGGAAATGGTTTACCACTGCCTTCGTCCACACAGTAAAAACCTCTTTGACTCTTTCCTATGCCACTGCCACCCAGCACAGGTGAATCAACTTTGTCTGATGATTCATCTTAGACCTTCCCATTCTGGGTAACCCTAGCAAGAGAGTATCTGTCAAAGGCCATAACTCTAGGCACATCGTTAGAGTGCAAATGGCTCCGAGTTGGCTGACTGGAATAGAACTTTCCCTGGGTTGTACCTGGTTTTGCATTTGCTGTTGTGGTTGTGCTGGCATCCCCATCTCCCTCCTATCTCCCCCATGATGACAGAAAGTTTTCTGCAATCAGCCATTGCCTTAACTACTGCACCAGTCCTTCACTGACCTCCCAGCCTCCTGTCTCTCCCCACTCCAGTCCATAATTCATTCGTTCTGTTCGTGTCTCCCCACTCCTCAAGAACCCCAATTGGTTGCCCATCCACCTCCGCATCAAACAGCAACTCCTTACCACATGGCTTGAAAGCACTCAATCACCTTGCCCCTTCCTACCTCACCTCACTGATCTACGACAAGCCAGCCCACACACTTTGCTCCTCTAGTGCCACCCTACTCACTATAACTTGATCTCATCTATCTCGCTAAAAAGCCGTTGCCCACATCCTGTCTCTGGCTAGGGACACTCTCCCACTTCATATCCAACAGATCACCAGTCTCCCCACCTTCAAAGCCATATTAAAATCAGATGCTGTAGTGGATAGAGCACAGGCCTGGAAGTCAGAACGTCATGGGTTCTAAGCCTGCCTCCACCACGTATCTGCTCTGTGACCCTGGGCAACTCACATCACTTCTCTGTGCCTAAGTTGCCTCATCTGTAAAATGGATATTGAGATTGCGAGACCCTCACGGGACAGGGACTGTGTCCAGTCCGATTTGCTAGTATCCTCCCCAATGCTTAGGAAAGTGCCTGGCTCATAGTAACTGCTTAACAAATATTATAATCATTATTAATTATTATCCCCTCTGAGAGGCCTTCTCTGAGTAAGTCCTCTTTTCTTCTTCTCCTTTTCTCTTCTGTATCACCCTGGCACTTGGATTTGCACCCCATATTCACCCCAACCTCAGCTTCACAGCAGTTATAAACATATCTGTAATTTATTTATTTCTATTAATGTCGGTCTCGCCTTCTAGACTGTAAGCTCGTTGTGAGCAGAGAACATAATAATGATTTTGGGATTTGTTAAGTGCAAGTGCTTACTGTGTGCCTGGAGCGCTGGGGTGGATACACACAAATCAGGTTGGGCACAGCCCATGTTCCACACGGGCCTCACAGTCCTTATTCCCATTTTACAAATGAAACAACTGAGGCACAGAGAAGTCAGGTGACTTGCCAAAGGTCACACAGCAGACAAGTGGTGGAGATGGAATTAGAACCCAGGTCCTCTGACCCCCAGGTCCAGGCTCTTTCCAATAGGACTTGCGGCTTGCTGTACAGTTTGTATTTGACTTGCCTATTTACTTTTTTAAAATCAATTTAAGCACAATCTAATGCAATAGAATTTCAGCATAGAAAGCAATTGAAAATTATCTCCCAATTACCTCCTTTGCTGTTTCACACTTAACTATTTCATTGAGGGAGGTGCGTTTTGACTGAGGAAAGCAACCATTTACTTGAGGGAGGCAAGCTTTTGCTTGAAGGAGATGTCTTTTCTCAAACAAATTCCTTTTGGATCTTCCAAACTGATAGCTTCAGCCCCCGAGATTTCCTGCAACTAACTGGGTGACTTCAAGAAGTTGAGGGAAGGGAAAAGGATTAAAAACACCAGACTAGTAAGACGACTCTCAACCTGTGGAGCTACCCAAATTCAGTTGGGAATTTCTCTTCGCAATGCACAACACACATTATCATTCATTCCTTCAATGGTACTTATTGAGTGCTTACTGTTTGCAGAGTACTGTACTAGGGGCTTGGAAAGTACACTGGCCCTTTCAGTCTAACATAACTCATTCTGCACACACTTTCACAGACACAGGGTACAGTATATCCTCCCCATCAAATGAAGTGTCAATTTCCACCCCCCAGGAGATGCCTAAAACTTTCTTCAACATTCTCATTCCTTTCTGAGACATAGGGATTCCCTCTTATCTATATTCACTCCCACATTATCTCCTTAGCGGTAGATCTTCAGGCCTTTCACTTGTTTCCTTTTTCATAACCTTCTCTCATTCCTGTTTCACCCACATCCATAAAAATAATCTTTCTGTAGGCATCACCTCAAATCTCCATGTAGAAGCAGCACGGTGTAGTGGATAGAGCACAGGCCTGGGATTCAGAAGGTTATGGATTCTAAACCTGTCTCTGCCGCTTGTTTTCTGTGCGACCTTGGAAACGTCTCTTAAATTTTCTGTGCTTCAGTTACCTTTTCTGTAAGATTGTGACTGTGTCAATCCGATTACCTAGTATCTACCCCAGCGCTTAGTACTGTGACTGGCACATAGTAAGTGCTTGATAAATATCATCATTATAATTATTATCATTACTATTATCTCAACGTCTTGGGGTTCCCAAAACTTCTTCCATTCTACACACGCAAACATGAGGGGGACCTTAATCCCAATGCATTCTTGCAATCTTTTCAACTCTTAAAGCAGAATACTCTACACATTCACACTCTTATACAAACGCGAGGGTACACTCAATCCCAAGACATTCACACAATCTTTTCAGTAGTTTAGAACAGAATGGAGATGTTCTCAGGTCATCATCAGGAACCTTTCTTCATCGGGGACGTTTAGTGTCAGTTAACAGCAGTGTCAAACACTGATCTCTCACTTGAGGCTGGTTTAGTACTACTTGCAAGTTAAACTTGTTAACTGGGTTAGTGCAGGTTTCAACGTTCATTCATTCATTCAATCGTATTTACTAAGCACTTACTGTGTGCAGATCACTAAACTAAGCGCTTGGGAAACTAAAATAGAGCAATGCGGCGTGACAATATCTGCCCACAATGAGCTCATGGTCCAGAGGGAGGGAGACAGACATCAGTAAAAATAAACAGCAATCAATATAAACAAAGAAAATTACAGATGCATGTTTAAGTGTTGTGTAGCTGGGAGGGAGGGAAAAGCAAAGGGAGCAAGTCAGGGCGATGCAGAAGGGAATGGGAGATGAGGAAATGTGCGGCCTAGTCTGGGAAGGACTCTGGAGGAGATGTAGCTTCAGTAAGGCTTTGGAGGAGGGAGAAGTGATCGTCTGGCAGATTTTAGGAGGGAGGGCGTTTCAGGCAAGTGGTAGGACGTGGACCAGAGGTGGGTGAAAATTCCTGAAGAACCCCGGTGTCTACCAGGAAGGAGACTTCGTGGTGGTCATTCAGTGGGAAAGTCATATGCGGAGAGCACCCAGACTGTGAGAGGGTCGTGGCCACCCTCTGCTGGACGGGCCTGCTGGATCCTCCTTCTAGCCTCCCTGGTCTGTGGAGCTGTTGGTCTGCCCTCCCCAGGTCGGCAGCATCAGGATATAATAATAATAATGATGATGGTACTTGTTAGGTGCTTACTATGTGCCAAGCACTGTTCCAAGCGCTGGGGTAGATACAAGGTAATCAGGTTGTTCCACGTGGGGCTCACAGTCTAAATCCCCATTTTACAGATGAGGTAACTGAGGCACAGAGAAGTTAAGTGACTTGCCCAAAATCACACAGCTGACAAGTGACAGAGCCACGAATAGAACCCGCAACCTCTGACTCCTAAGCTTGTGCACTTTCCACTAAGCCACTTTACTTCCTCCGTAGGGAAACTCTGCTCTTTTAGTTCCTGCCATATGGCCACTTGCCCCGAGTTCAGTCTCCCTGTACCGGCAGGCCACGAGGTTCAGTGGGTGTCCTTCCTAACAGCGGCCCACGTTGTCCTCCTTGGACCCGATCCTTTCCCAATTACAGCTGCTAAAAGCCGTGCAACCGGCATCTCAGTGGACTGGCACAGAAGGCGGTCGCTGTTGACTATATTAGCTAAAGTGCTGCAGGTTTGTACCTCGTGGCACTATCCCTCAAGCGATGGGCTCTGTGTGTGCACCCTTTGCTACTGTGCGTAGTAAACCCCCTTGGGTGAGGAAGGGCCAGGGGCTAGGCTCCTGGATTCTGCCTTTACAATCCAGGATTTGTTCGATGGCTACCAATGTGTCCACCAACTTTGTTATTTTGTATTTTCCCAAGCACTTAGTACAATACTCTGCATACAGTAAAAGTTCAGTATATATAATAAAAATGATAATGGCATTTATTAAGGGTTTACTATGTGCAAAGCACTGTTCTAAGCACTGGGGAGGTTACAAGGTGATCAGGTTGCCCCACGGGGGGCTCACAGTCTTAATCCCCATTTTACAGATGAGGGAACTGAGGCACAGAGAAGTTAAGTGACTTGCCCAAAGTCACACAGCTGACAATTGGCAGAGCCGGGGTTTGAACTCGTGACCTCTGACTCCAAAGCCCGTGCTCTTTCCACTGAGCCATGCTGCTTCTCTGTTTGATGGGTCTTCTCCATAATATTAACACTGGTATTTGTTAAGTGCTTGCTATGTACCAGGCACTCTACTCATCACGGGGGTAGATACAAGCAGGGTAGATCCAGAGAAGCAGCATGGCCTACTGGAAAGAGCCCAGGCTTGGAAGTCAGAGTTCATGGGTTCTAATCCCGCCTCCTCCACTTGTCAGCTGTGTGACCTTGGGCAAGTCACTTCACTTCTCTGTGCCTCAGTTCCCTCATCTGTAAAATATGGAATAAGACTGTGAGCCCCACGTGGGACAACCTGATTACCTTCTACTTCAGGGCTTAGAACAGTGCTTGGCACATAGTAAGCACTTAACAAATATCACCATCATCATCAAGCTAATCGGGCTGGACACAGTCGCTGTCCCACAAAGTGTTCACAGTCTTCATTTTTTTTTTTATAGATGAGGTAACTGAGCCCTAGAGAAATGAAATTACTTGCCCAAGGTCACATAGCGGACAAGTGGCAGAGCTGGGACTAGAACCCAGGTCCTCTGACTTCTTAGCCCGTGCGTTTTTGTCCAGGCCACGCTGCTGCTCCAGAAACTTCCCAACAGCCCTAGCAGACACTCTTGATTGGAGCCTGATCCTTTCGTGATGACTCCTTCTCTCCCCAAGGCAGCTCACGGCATTTCCCAGCCGATGGTCAACGTCACCACAGTGACCAGATTCCTGCTTCTGGGGTTCTCGGGGGTCCGGGAGCTGCAGCTGGTCCACGCCACACTGCTCCTGCTGGTCTACGTGGCTGCCCTGACAGGGAATCTCCTCATCGTCACCGTCACCATCCTCGACCGGCGCCTCCAGACCCCAATGTACTTCTTCCTCAGGAACCTGTCCCTCATCGACGTGTGCTACATCTCCATCACCGTCCCCAAGTCCACCCTCAACTCCATCACAAACGTCAACTCCATCTCCCTGCCGGCTTGCGCTGCCCAGGTCTTTCTTCTGATTTTCATGGCAGGATCGGAGTTGGCCCTGCTCACTGTCATGTCCCACGACCGCTATGTGGCCATCTGCCACCCCCTGCGCTATGACATCATCATGCACCGTGGAGCTTGTGCTTCTATGCTGGCCGCCTCCTGGCTCAGCGGCAGTCTGATCGCCGTGTTGTTCACTGCCAGTACTTTCTCCTTGTCCTTCTGTGGCCCCAACGACGTCCACCGGTTTTTCTGTGAACCCTCCCAGTTGCTGAGGCTCACCTGTTCCGCTAGCCATATCGCCGAACATGTGAGTTTAGCCATGGCCATCTGCTTAAGCTTACTCTGCTTCGTGCTCATCATCATCTCATATGTGCGCATCTTCCGGGCCGTGCAGAGAATGCCGGTGGCCGAGGGCCGGGCCAAAGCTTTCTCCACATGCCTGCCCCACCTCTTTGTCATCACTCTTTTCATCTCTTCTGGATTCTTCGCCTACCTGAAACCAGTATCGGACACCCCCTGGGCACTGGACCTACTGGTGTCTGTGTTTTACACTGTGGTTCCACCGACCCTCAACCCCCTCATCTACAGCCTGAGAAACCGTGATATGAAGGCCGCTATGAGCAAGCTTCTTGGGCAGGAAAGCTTTCGAAAAGAAAAATTATGTCACGTGAACTTTTCCACATCCTAGTCGGCAAAGATCCTTTTCTTTGGCTGGGCTGCTTTGGCCAGGACTCTCCTTCGATATTTATTTAGATTCATGTCTGTGTCCCCCTCTAGACTGAAGCTCGCTGTGGACAGGGATCATGTCCACCAACTCTGAGCCCTTAGTACCGTGCTTTGCACACAGGAAGTGAACAATAATACCATTAATGGATTGATTAATGCCTGAGTTCTCCCTGTAGACTGCAATCTCCTTGTGGACAGGGATCGTGTGTACCAGCTCTGATGTATTGTACTCCCCCAAGCACTTGGTACAATGTTTTGCACACAGTAAGCATTCAATAAATAATATTGATTGATTGATTGATTGATTAGTCTTCCCCATCAACAGCTCTCTTGGTGTGGGAAGGGATATGTTTGGCAGGAGCAGCCTCTGACATTCTAGAGCTAGGGTAGAAAATCTGATTTCTATGCCTCTTCATGCCACCCCCTGCCCTGCTGATCTAACTATGCAAGAGTGGATGCAGGGTTCTGCGGGCGTGGTAACTGTTGAAATAGACTGGAAGCAGATATAGTAAACACAGTTCAGTCAGTCAAGGGTTAGAGCAGTGGTCTTGGTTATGAGTGTTTAATAATAATAATAATAATAATAATAATAATATACAAGATAATCAGGTCCCAGGTGGAGTTCTCAGTCTAAGTGGGAGAGAGAGCAGCTATTGAATCCCCATTTAATAAACGAGGTAACTGAGGCACAGAGAAAGTGTCTTTACCAAGCAGCAAGCATGAAGCAGTGTTGCTTAGTGGATAGAGTCCGGGCCTGGGAGTCAGAAGGACCTGGGTTCTAATCCCTGCTCTGCCACCTGTCTGCCGTGTGACCTTGGGCAAGTAACTTCACTTCTCTGTACCTCAGTTACCACATCTGTAAAATGGGGATTAGAACTGTGAGCCCCATGTGGGCCGTGGGCTGTGTCTGAACTGATTCCCTTTTATCTACTACAGTGCTTAGTACAGTGCTTGGCACATAGTAAGGGCTTAAAAATACCATAAAACAAACAAATCAATCAATCGTATTTATTGAGCGCTTACTGTGTGCAGAACACTGTACTAAGCGCTTGGGAAGTACATATTGGCAACATATAGAGACAGTCCCTACCCAACAGTGGGCTCACAGTCACACAAATCGAGGTCATACAACAGAAAACTGGGATTAGAACCCAGATCACCGAACTTCTAGACCCGTGCTGCATTCTACCGAGCCCTTGGGAAAGTGCCATACGATAAAGATTGTAGATACGGTGCCTGCGACAAGGGGTTTACAGTCTACAGGGGGAGATAGACATTAAAGTAAATTATGGAATGTGAGAGTATGTATCAAATTGATGTGGGGTGACTATCAAGTGCTTAGGGGATACAGACCAAAATGCATGGGTGATACAGGGGGGATGGTGTGTCGGGCAAATGAGGGTTTTATCACAGTGATGCGGTTTTAATAAGGCTTTGAAGTTGGAGAGGATGGTGGTCTGTCGAATATGAAGGGGGAAGGAGTTCCAGGCCAGAGGAATTATGTGGACAAGGTGAGTTAGGTCAATCAATCAATCAATCAATTATATTTATTGATCACTTCTTTTTATTCAGAGCACTGTACTAAATGCTGGGGAGAATACAATACAACCGAGTTGGTAGACACACTTCCTGCCCACAAGAAACTGAGTCAGAGGACCTGGTTTCTAAATCTGGCTCGGCCATTTGTCTGCTATGTGACCTTGGGCAAGTCACTTCGCTTCTCTGGGCCTCAGTTCCCTGATCTGTAAAATGGGGATTAAGACTGTGAGCCCCATGTGGGACAGGAACTGAATCCAACCTGAATAACTTGTATCTTCCCCAGTGCTTAGTACAGTGCCTGGCACCTTGTAAGCACTTAACCTATCATGGACAGGGAACGTGTCTGCTAATTGTACTCTATTGTACTCTCCCAAGCGCTTAGTACAATGCTCTGCACACGGAAAGAGCTCAATAAATACAATTGACTGACTGATTGAGTGAGTGAGGGATTTACTAGTTGAGAAAGGGCCGATGAAGGGGCTTTGCGCAGCTGCGGGCCGCAGAAGCCGGGGAACCCCAGATCTGTGGCCTTTCAGCCCGGCATCCCACCCCTAACCGGCCTCCTTAATTCATCCTCCCTCCCAGTCCCAGAGCACTCACGTCCATATCTGTCATGTATTTATTCATAATAATGTCTGTCTACCCCTCTAGACAATAAGCTCGCTGTGGGCAGGGATTGCAGCTGTTTATTGTTATATTTTGCACGCCCAAGCGCTTATTAAAATGCTCTATCCACAGTAAGCGCTCAATAAATATGAATGACTGACTGACTGACTGACTCCGGGAGGCAGGCGGAGTGCATGGCCGAGCAGGAAGTACCACTGAGATTGGGAAGCCTCCGACCGCCGCCACGTGGTGCGGTGAGGTAAGGAGCAGACGCGCGTCTGGGTGTCCTGCTGCGTGTTGGAGACAACGGGGCACGGAGGCTGAATTGTAATTCCCAAGCACTCAGTACAGTAATCTGCACACAGTAAGGGCTCAATAAATACTAATGAATGAATGAAATTAGGAGCCGTGCGTCCCGAGAGGTGAGTCGCCACTATCGGCAGGGGATTTGCGGGAGACAGTCAGTCCATCAGAGCAATTGAGTGCTTACTGTGTGCAGAACACCGTAACAAGCGCTCGGGAGTTTACAATAAAACAATATAACACATTCCCTGCCCTCAGTGAGCTGACAGTCTAGAGGATGTGCGAGGCATTAGAGGAGTGATGTGTGCGGGCTTGGTTGTAATAGGAGAGAAGCGAGGTGATGTAGGAGAGGGCATACAGCAATGTTGCTTAGTGGTTAGAGCACAGGCCTGAGTGTCAGAAGGACCTGTATTCTAATACCAGCTCCGCCATATATCTCCTCGGCATTGGCTTTAAAGCACTCAATCACCTTGCCCCCTTCTACCTCAACTCGCTACTCTCCTACTACAACCCATCCCGCACACTTTGTTCCTCTAATGCTAACCTTCTCATTATACCTCAAGCTTGTCTATCTAACCACCTACGTCTCCCCCACATCCTACCTCTGGCCTGGAACACCATCCCTCCTCATATCAGACAGATAATTTCTCTCCCCAAGGCACATCTCCTCCAAAAGTCCTTCCCTGACTAATCCCTCCTTTCCTCTTCTCCCACTCCAGTCTGCCTTTATGTACTGCTTCATTCATCCTCCCTCCGATCCCCACAACACACACACACACACACACACACACATATATGTATATATGCTGTATTCGTATATATATATATATATACACGCATATATATAATTTATTCATTGCTGTATTTATCTATTCACTTGTTATATTAATGTCTGTCTCCCCCTCTAGACGGTGGGCTCCTTGTGGACAGGAATGTGTCTGTTTGTGATTATATTATGCTCTCCCAAGTGCTTAGTACAATGCTTAGCCCACAGTAAGAGCTCAATAAATACTACTAAATGAATGAATGAATGTCTGCTGCGTGACCTTGGGCAAGTCACTCAACTTTTTTAGGCTTCAGGTTCCTCATAGTTAAAACAGGGATTAAGAGTGTAAGCCCCATGTGAGACACATGTGTTGGACAGGAAATGTGTCCAACATGATTGACTTGTATCTTTCCCAGCGTTTAGAATAGTGCTTGGCACATAATAAGCACATAGCAAGTTCCATTATTATTCAGGTGACTGAGTACTTTAAAGCCATTTTGGTCTGTTTTTCAAGTAAAGACTTCGTGGCAAAATTAAGGACAGGGATGAACGGCTGGAGGCAGAGGTCTGCAAGAATCTGGAAGATATGGTTTGTTTTCTTTGCCTCTTATGTGGCTGGAGGCATTGAGTCTGGACTGGAAATCCCTTCTCCTTAAAATCTGACATTCATTCATTCGGTCAGTCGTATTTATAGAGCGGTTACTCTGTGCAGAACTTTGTTCTAAGCGCTTGGTGAGCACAAGTAGGCAACATATACAGATGGTTCCTACCCAATAATGAGCTCACAGTCTAGAAGGAGGAGACAGACAACAAAACAAAACATGTTGACAGGTGTCAAAACCCGTAGAATAAATAGAATTATAGCTATATGCACATCATTAATAAAATAGAGTAGTAAATAAGTACAAATAAAACGCATAGAGTAATAAGTATCTACAAATATATACAAGTGCTGTGGGGAGGGGAAGGAGGTAGGGCGGGGGGTTGACGGGGAGGAGGAGAGGAAAAAGGGGACTCAGTCTGGTAAGACCTCCTGGAGGAGGTGAGCTCTCAATAGGGCTTTGAAGGGAGGAAGAGAGCTAGTTTGGTGGATCAATCAATCAATCAATCAATCAATCGTATTTAATGAGCGCTTACTGTGTACAGAGCACTGTACTAAGCGCTTGGGAAGTACAAGTTGGCAACATATAGAGACGGTCCCTACCCAACAGTGGGCTCACCATCTAGAAAGGAGAGACAGAGAACAAAACAAAGCATATTAACAAAATAAAATAAATAGAATAGATATGTACAAGTAAAATAAATAAATAGAGTAATAAATACGTTAAAACATATATATATATATATACATATATACAGGTGCTGTGGGGAAGGGAAGGAGGTAAGGCGGGAGGGATGGAGAGGGGAAGGAGGGGTAGAGGAAGGAGGGGCTCAGTCTGGGAAGGCCTCCTGGAGGAGGTGAGCTCTCAGTAGGGCCTTGAAGGGAGGAAGAGAGCTAGCTTGGCGGATGTGGGGAGGGAGGGCATTCCAGGCCAGGGGGATGACGTGGGCCGGGGGTCGAAGGCGGGACAGGCTAGAACGAGGTACGGTGAGGAGAGTAGCGGCAGAGGAGCAGAGGGTGCGGGCTGCGCTGTAGAAGGAGAGAAGGGAGGTGAGGTAGGAGGGGGCGAGGTGATGGAGAGCCTTGAAGCCGAGGGTGAGGAGTTTCTGCCTGATGCGTAGGTTGATTGGTAACCACTGGAGAATTTTGAGATTTATGGCGGACGTGTGGAAGGAACGCATTCCAGGCCAGGGGAAGGACATGGGCCAGGGGTCGACGGCGGGACAGGCGAGAACGACAAACAGTGAGGGCGTTAGCATCAGAGAAGCAGAGGGTGCGGGCTGGGCTGTAGAAGGAGGAAAGGGAGGTGAGGTAAGAAGGGCCGAGGTGATGGAGAGCTTTGAAGCCGAGATTGAGGAGTTTTTGCTTGATTCATAGGTTGAAAGGCAACCACTGGAGATTTTTGAGGAAGGAACCGACGTGCCCAGAGCGTTTCTGTGCAAATATAATTCGGGCAGCAGAGTGAAGTGTAGACTGAATCGGAGAGAGACAGAAGAATGGGAGATCAGAAAGGAGGTTGATGCAGTAATCCAGTCGGGATAGGATGAGAGATTGAACCAACAGGGCAGTGGTTCGGATGGAGAGGAAAGGGCGGATCTCGGAGGTGAGACAAGCAGGTTTTGATGACGGATTGGATGTATGGGGTGAATGAGAGAGCGGGGTAGAAGATGACACCAGGGTTGCAGACGTGTGAGATGGGAAGGATGGTAGTGTTGTCTGCAGTAATGGAGATGATGGAGTCAAGGTGAGGACAGGGTTTGGGAGGGACGATAAGGAGTTCAGTCTTGGACATATTGAGTTTTAGATGGCGGACAGACATGCAGATGGAGATATCCTGAAGGCAGGAGGAGATACGAGCCGGGAAGGATGGAGAGAGAGCAGGGGCAGAGATGCGCAGATTTAGGTGTCATCACCGTAGAGATGATAGTTGAAGCCGTGGGAGTGAATGAGTTCACCAAGGGATTGAGTATATAGAGAGAACAGAAGGCGACCAAGCGCTGACCCTTGAGGAACCCCTACAGAAAGGGGATGAGAGGGGGAAGAGCATCCCGCGAAGGAGACCGAGAATGAACGGCCGGAGAGATAAGAGGAGAACTAGGAGAGGACGGAGTCTGTGAAGCTAAAGTTGGATTGCGTGTTGAGGAGAAGGGGGTGTTCCACAGGTTCAAAGGGAGCTGAGAGTTCGAGGAGGATTAGGATAGAATAGGAGCCACTGGATTTAGCAAGAAGGAGGTCATTGGTGACCTTTGAAAGGGCAGTTTCGGTGGAGTGTAGGGGATGGAAGCCAGAGTGGAGGGGTTCTAGGAGAGAGTTGGCGTTGAGGAATTCGAGGCAGCGGGTCTAGACGACTCGTTCTAGGAGTTTGGAAAGGAAGGGTATGAAGGAGATAGGGCGATAACTAGAAGGGGAAGTGGAGTCAAGAGAGGGTGTTTGTAGGATGGGGGAGACGTGGGCATGTTTGAAGGCAGAGGGGAAGGAACCAGTGGAGAGTGAGCGGTTGAAGATGGAAGTTAAGGAGGGGAGGAGGGAAGGGGCGAGTGATTTCGTAAGATGAGAGAGAATGGGGTCCGAAGCACAGGTGGATGGAGTAACACTTGAAAGGAGGGAGGAGATCTCATTTGAGGATACTGCTGGGAAGAATGGGAGAGTAGCGGAGAGGGTTGAGAGCCGGGGGGGGATGGAGAAGGGGGAGGGGTGACGTTGGGGATCTCAGACCTGATGGTGTTAATTTTACTAAAGAAGTAGGGGGCCAGATCGTTGGGGGTGAGGGATGGAGGAAAGGGAGGAACAGGGGGCCTGAGGAGGGAGTTAAATGTCCGGAACAAACGACAGGTGTGATGGGCATGCGTGAAAATAAGGGATGAAAAATAGTTTTGTCTGGCAGAGGAGAGGGCAGTGTTAAGACAGGAAAGGAGAAACTTAAAGTGAACAAGTTTGGCTTGGTGTTTAGACTTTCGTCAGCAGCGTTCAACACCTCGAAGGAGGCAGACAGTGGGAATGATTCAAGGCTGTGGGTTAGTGGTACGAGAGCAGAGAAGAGAAAGGGGAGCGCGCTAGCTGAGTTGAGTAGAGAGGGTGGAGTTGAGGGAAGTAGCCTGGTCATCAAGAGTTGGTAGAGAGGATAGGGAGGCGTGGTGGCGTGTGATACGCTGAGAAAGATGGATGACGTCAAGAGAGCGGAGGTCTCCGTGGGGTAGTAATATAGATTTACGGGGGGAGGAGTTTGAGTGAGGAGGCAGATGAGAAGGATATGATCAGAGAGAGGAATTTCAGGGATGGTGAGGGTTGCGATAGTGCAGCGGTAGTAGATTATGAGGTCGAGGGTGTGACCAGGTTGGTGAGTGGGCGAGGTGGGGTGGAGCAGGAGGTTGGCAGCGTCAAGGAGAGATAGAAGGCGGGCGGCAGAGGAGTCACCAGGGATATCCATATGGCTGTTGAAGTCTCCGAGGATCAGAGTGGGCATGGAAAAGGAGAGATGGAAGGTAAGGAAGGGGTCAAAATCGTTAAAGAAGTTTGAGGTGAGGCCGGGGCGGGGGCGGTAGATGACGGCTACAAGAATCTGGAGGGGGTGGTAGAGGCGAATAATGTGGGCTTCAAAGGAAGGGAAGGAAAGGGAAGGGGGAGGAGGGATAGTGCGAAAGCGACATTGGGGGCGAGAAGGAAACCGACACCTCCGCCTTTTCCGGTGAGTCCGGAGGAGTGGGAGAAGAAGAGGCCTCCACTGGAGAGAGCGGCAGAATAGACGTTGTCGTCCGGAGACAGCTATGTTTCAGTTAGAGCGAGGAGGAATAGAGAGCTGGAAAGGAATAGGTCCAGGACGAAAGGGAGCTTACCTATTATGGAGCGGGGGTTCCAGAGGCAGCTGTGGAGGGAGGGGAGGGAGGGGGAAAGGTGGGTGAGTGGGGAGGGTTTGGATTGGAATGAGTTGGCGGGGGCCTGGGTGGGGAGAGGGGGAAGAGAGGTGGCGATAATAAAACAGAACTGGAATGGGGCGGGGGCGGGGAGGAGGGGAGTGAGGTGTTGGAACGGAGGGGTTGACGATAGACGATGGTACAGGAGGATTCTGAGGAGGTGGTGTGGGGGTCTGGGGGCGGGGGAAAACGAGGGAAAGAGATGAGTGGGAGAGGAGAAGGGGAAGGTGAGGACTGGGAATCAATCAATAAATCGTATTTATTGAGCGCTTACTGTGTGCAGAGCACTGTACTAAGCGCTTGGGAAGTACAAGCTGGCAACATATAGAGACAGTCCCTACCCAACAGTGGGCTCACAGTCTAGAAGGGGGAGACAGAGAACAAAACCAAACATACTAACAAAATAAAATAGAATAGATAGGTACAAGTAAAATAAATAAATAAATAGAGTAATAAATATGTACAAACACACATACATATATACAAGTGCTGTGGGGAAGGGAAGGAGGTAAGATGCGGGGGATGGAGAGGGGGACGAGAGGGAGAGGAAGGAAGGGGCTCAGTCTGGGAAGGCCTCATGGAGGAGATGAACTCTCAGTAGGGCCTTGAAGGGAGGAAGAGAGCTAGTTTGGCAGATGGGCAGAGGGAGGGCACTCCAGGCCCGGGGGAGGACGTGGGCCGGGGTTCGATGGCGGGACTGGAAGGCGGAGTAGGTGCGAATGAGGTTATCGTTAATGTAACTTGGTGATAACAAGGGCCTTTTTCCCCGGGTGGTGGGGGGGGGGAGAGTCAGTCAGGACCGGACCGGGAAGGGGGGTTAGGGGGCACTATAAGGAAGGTCGCTAAAGTGAGGGGGGGGTGGAAGCAGGGGGCATCTATGGCGGCGCTCGGAGGAGAGGAGCCTTCCCGGAGCAGCGGGGGCCACGTGGTGTGATGGCGGGCGGTCCTCTCGGGAACGGAGTCCCGGGCGTCTATGGGGGCGCTCTGAGGAGAGGATCATTCCTGGAGCAGCGAGGGCCACGCGGAGTGATGGCGGGCGGGCGGGCCTCTCGGGAACGGAGTCCCGGGCGTCTATGGCGGCGCGCTCTGAGGAGTGAATCCTTCCAGGAGCAGCAAGGCCGCGCGGTGTGATGGCGGGCGGGCCTCTCGGGAATGGCAGATGGGAGCAGGGGAATTAATAGTTCATGGTTAGGTCAGCAAGGGAAATGACAACACAGCAAGTAGCTAACAATCAAAATGCAATACCAATAATGAATTAAGCAGATGACATCTCAGAGAGCAATAAACAATTAACATGCGATAGCAATAATAAAATAAGCAGATGATGACATCGTAGAGAGCAGTTAACGATTAACATGCAGAAGCAACCATAAAGTAGGCAGTTGATGCCCAAAGCAGAAGGATGAATTGTCCATGGATCAGTCAAATCAAATCAATAAAGGTTAATGGCAAGGAGAGTCCAGGGGGCTCTTGGCAGAAATGTCTCTGAGGTGGTGGAGGATGGAGTCGTATGGATGGCAGTTCTGGAGTAGGGCGAAACTGTTTTGGGGGTTCATGGGAGAGGAAACGCCTGAGAAGAGGCGTAAACAGCCAAATAGTATGGGTGGGCTGAATAGGTGCGAATGGTGTGTTGTTAAAGTAACTCCGTAAGAAGAAGGGCTATTCTCCCCGGTGAGGGGGTCAGGGGAAGTCAGTCATGTCCGGTCTGGTCCTAACCCAGCAAGTAGGGAGTGGGTGCTCCATTAAGAAGGTCGCTTGTTGGGGCGGGGTGGAAGCAGGGGGATTCAATGTCCCTCGGTCCCATGTGCCTATTTCCACGGCGTAGACGTAGCTTCGAGTGGTGAGTGATGATTTGCGGGGGGGACTCCAGGGGCCTCGGTGTCCTCGGGCGGGGATGCAGATTTCTGGGAGGGGGACTGCCAAGAGCCTGGCCGCAGGTCATGGGAGCCTGATAGCAGGCTGCTCGGGGATGGAGATCCCCGGCCCTCGCGGCGGCGTCCGGGGGAGAAGGATCCTTCCGGGAGCAGGGTCTATCCGCACCTTCAAAACCTTATCAAAGCCACATCTCCTCCAAGAAGCCTTCCCCGACTAACCCCTCATTTCCTCTACTCCCACTCCCTTCTGCGTCGCCCTTGCTCTTGGATTTGTATCTTTTATTCACTCCTCCCTCAGACCCACAGAACTTCTGTTCTTATCTGTGGTTTATTCATATTAATGTCTTTCTTCTCTTCTACACTGTAAGATAGTTGTGAGTAGGGAACGGGTCTGCCAAGTATTGTATTGTGTTTTCCGAAGCGCTTACTACAGTGCCCTACACATAGTAAGCCCTCAACCAATACCATTGATTGAGTCAGAGGCTGCTTCTGACTTACCGTGCAACTGACTGTTGCCAAAGCCAAATCTTCAGGCTTTGTGAAGGAAAAGTCTCTTCTTCACATTCCCTATTTCCCTGAAACATCCCCACCCCTCCTATGGTTCTTTCTACCCCTTAATGGTAATTCCTCGTTGGCTTCTATCCTCCTCTTCCGTCATCCTTGCCCACTGGCCCATTCTTCTTTCCTTTTCCCCCATAATTCCCCAGAGCGACCCTCACCCAGTTTTCAAAATAAAAAGTTGAGGCACATCTACTTCTGAGCTTTTCTTTATGGTGTCAGTTATTTGGTTTTCCTAATTTTTTTCCCGTTTCATATCTGTTTCTTTCGAGAAGCAGCATGCTCTAGTGGATTGAGCAAGGACCTGGATTCTAATCCCCATTCTGCCACTTGTCTGCTGTGTAACCCTGGGTAAGTCACTTCACTTCTCTGGCCATCAGACACCTGATCTGTAAAATGGGGATTGAGACTGTGAGCCCTCTGTGGAATAGGGATTGTGTCCAAACTGATTGGTGTCATCCTTAACTCCGCTCTCTCATTCACCCCACATATCCAATCTGTCACCAAAGCCTGCCGATCTCAGTTTCACCACACCTTCAAGACCTACCCTTTCCTCTCCATCCAAACCGCTACCATGTTAGTGCAATCGCTCATCCTATCCTGATTGGAGTATTGCACCAGCATCTTTTCTGACCTCCCAACCTCCTGCCTCTCCCCACTTCAGTCTGTACTTCACTCTGCTGCCCAGATTATCTTTCCATAGAAATGTTCTGGGCATGTCATCCCCCTCCTCAAAAATCTTCAGTGGTTGCCTATCAACTTCCGTATCAAGCAAAAACTCCTCACTATTGGCTTCAAAGCTCTCCATCACCTTGCCCCCTCCTACCTCACTTCCCTTCTCTCCATCTACAGCCCAGCCCGCACACTCTGCTCCTCTGCCTTAACCTCCTCACTGTGCCTCGATCTCTCCTGTCCTGCCTTCGACAGCTGGCCCACGTCCTACCTCTGTCCTGGAATGCCCTCCCTCCTCACATCAGCCAAACAATCATACTCCTGACATTCAAAGCCCTACTGAAGGCTCACCTCCTCCAGAGGCCTTCCCGGGCTAAGGCCCCCTTTTCCTTAGGTCCCTTCCCCTCCCCATCACTCCACCTCGCTCCCTTTGCTCTACATCTCCAACCCACACCACTTGTGTATATATGTGCATATCTATAATTCTAGTTATTTATATTAATGCCTGTTTACTTGTTTTGATGTGCATATAGCTACAGTTTTATTCATTTATACTAATGCTATTGATGCCTGTTTTACTCGTTTTGATGTCTGTCTCCCCCCTTCTAGACTGAAAGGCCGTTGTGAGCAGGGATTGTCTCCCAATATTGCTGAATTGTACTTTTCAAGCCCTTAGTACCGTGCTCTGCACACAGTAAGCACTCAATAAACAAGATGGAATGAATGAATGAATGACTGATTGGTTTGAATCTTCCCCAGGGGGTAGTACAGTGCCTGGCACATAGTAAGCACTTAACAAATACCATGAAAAGAAAACAAAAAAGGCTAATTGAATCCCCATTTTACTGATGAGGAAACCGAGGACGAGAGAGCCAAAATGAAGGGCTCAAGGTCACACAGCAGACAGGTGACAGATCCGGGATTAGAACCCAGTTCTTGTGATTCTCAGGCTTGGGCTCTTACCACTAGGCCAGGCAGCTTCTCCTTTCTTGTGCTGGGGTCACCGAAGTCCACAAACAGCGCTGAGCTCAGATATTGTGTTAACTCTGACCCAACCCGCCTACTTCAACAGGTTGCAACTCTGCTGTAATGAATGCTTTCAGGCACTTAGCACGGTGTTCTGCATACAGTCAACGCTCAATAATCCCGACGAGGTGGGAGAGAAGAGGGGTTCTAGAGGCAGAAGCGTGGACGGTTGTATGATCTGAACAAAAGGTGGCAAATTGGCATTACCACCGAGGGAGGGAGAGTTGGGTAGACTTCATGGAGGGAAATCAGATACGTTCTTTCAGAATACTGCTGCCACCACCCAGCCGGCCGTGATGAATAGCCCTTTGCTGCCTTGGCTCCCTTTGAGATCCTCCCAGCAGACGTCACACCTCCATTTCACTGTTTCTCCTCTGGATCGTTCTGTTTCTGTGGCACTGGTTGGTAAGTGGCCCTGCCCTCCTGGTACGGTTCCTTGGGCAGGGCAGGGACCGGGTGGAGCCAGAAACAATTCTGCCCAGACGGTACGTGCTGCCTTGACAAAAACCAGCTTCCTCTCCCCTGTCTGGTACACTGGAGGCTTGGGTATTGGAGTCAGGCAAGATAGACCAGCCAGCTGTGGACGAGGTTGGGTGAGAATGAATGCTGTCTGTCTGGGCGTTATTGGATATGAATTTGTGTGAGTGGAGGGCAGCCTGCTCGATCGTGTGACTACATCTGCTTCTTCGAGGAATGGGGGGAGCGCTTTTATATCCAGTCAGAGCAGAACCCTAGCCCTGCCCCCCTCATTCAGAACCTTGATCCTGCTCCCTCTCTTTCCTCTTTTCCCTACTTACTGCCCCCGTCCCAGGATAGTTTGGACGACCCTTCTTTCCCCACACTGTGGCTTGGGTCTTCTTCCTAAAACCAGATCTGCTTCACTTCAGCAAATCGCCCCCCGACGGAAGGGTTTGGGTGTGATCTCTTCCCTGCCTTTTTCTCTGATTTCAGAAAGGAGGCTCCATTCTCTTGGACAGGGACCAGAGGAGACGCACCGGAGGAAGTTCCAGGGTTGATTTGCACGTGTGGGAGTGACCCCTTCCATGGACCATGGACGACGACTGCAGAATTGAGGAGGGAACCAGTCCTGGAGTCCTTGGCCCAGGCTCCCCATCGTAACGAGGGGCTCCAGGTGAGGAGTTCCCAGGGGGGATGGGAGTAAATCCAGAGAACGGAAAAACGGGAGAACAGCAAGACCTTGCGCCGGCGCTTCCCGTGGTTCCGCCATCGGGAGGTGTCCGGGCCCCGCGAAGCCCTGGGGCAACTGCGGGAGCTGTGCCATCTGTGGCTGAGGCCGGAACTGGTACTGCTGGTGTTGGACTTGTTCCTGACCATCCTGCCCACCGATACCCAGGCCTAGGTGCGTATCTAGCGCCCGGAGAGCGGGGAGGAGGCCGTGGCCACGGTGGAAGATTTACAGGGAGAGGTCAGTGAGTGAAAGAGGAGACGGATGTACGGGAGTGGGCGGGGAGACCCGCAGTTGGATTTGAGAGGGTCTTAGCTGAGGGAACGTAAAGGACCGGCGAGTCTTTTTCTGGGGCCCACTCTGGTACCTTTCTTCTGGCTGCATCTGGACCGCACCTCTAAGGAGGAGGGGAGGCTTTCCCTCTTGCTGCAAACCAAATCCCGTGTGGCAGGACTGGCCCTGGGATTCCCCTCCTGAAAAGGGAGCCGAGTATCCCCTTTTCCCTAATGGGCTTGGAGGTGTCCAGGTTTCCCCTTTGTCCTCACTGGAGAGCCCCCTACGGTCCCTAATCCTCATGTGACAGATTTTCTGAAGTTAGTTTTTATGGTATTTGTTAGGTGTTTACTGTGTGACAAGTACTGGATTAAGAGCTGGTGTAACTAGATGTTAATCAGGTCGGACATAGTTCCTGTCCCACAAAGGGCTCACAGTTTAAGTAGGAGGAAGAGCAAGTATTGAATCCCCCTTTTGCAGATGAGGAAACTGAGGCACAGAGAAGTGAAGCATCTTCCCCTCTAGGCTACGAGCTCATTGTGGGCCAGGAACGTGGCTGCCAATACTGCTGTATTGTACTCCCGCAGGCACTTTGCCCGTGCTATGCCCTCAGTAAGCACTCAATAAATACCACTAATTGATTGATTAACTTGCCCAAGGTCACACAGCAACCAGGTCGTGGAGCCAGAATTAGAACCCAGGTCCTCTAACTCGCAGACCTGGGCTCTTTCCATTGGACCTCGCTGTTGCAAAGACTCCCCATGCTCAGTAAAGACTAGGAGAAAATAGTTGATGAGGGGAGTGGGAAAAATGCAGATTCAGGGCACTCCCAAGGATTATTGTCGGGAGTCGCAGAACAAGCGCCCTGTCATGTGAGTGTCCAGGTGAGTGTCCAGTCTCAGCTGGTTCTCTGTTTTCTTCTATTCTCTGTCCTGCTGCTCTCAGGAGCGAGTTTCTGATTCTCTTCTGCTGGTTTGTGTTACAGGATCCCTTCTGCCTCGTCTATGCATTTGTAACCATATCTTTTAAACACTTGATATTCAGCCCATATTTGGCCCCACAGAACGTACGCACATATCTGAGCTGGGGTCAGTGAACATGTTTACCAACTCTGTTGTCCTTTCCCAAACGCTTAGTACAGTGCTCTGCACAGAGGCACACAGTAAGTGCTCAATAAATACCAATGATTGACTCATCTCTGTCAACTATTTTCGCCATTGTATCTCCCCTTCTAGAATGTAAGCTCACTGTGGGCAAGAAATGGGTCCACTAACCCTGGTATTGCACCCTTCCAAGAACTTGGTGTTGGGATCCACATACAGTATGCAGCATGGCCTAGTGGAAAAAGCTGGGGCCCGGGAATTATTATTATCATTATTATTATATTTGTTAAGCGCTTACTATGTGCCGAGTCCTGTTCTTAGCGCTGGGGTAGATAAAAGGTAGTTAGGTTGTCCCACTTAGGGCTCACAGTTTTAATCCCCATTTTATAGATGAGGTAACAGAGGCACAGAGAAGTTCAGCGGCTTGTCTAAGGTCACACAAAAGACAAGTGGCAGAGCCGGAGTTAGAACCAATGTCTTCTGACTCCCAAGCCCGTGCTCTTTCCACTAAACTACCTGTGTTCTAAATCTTGCCTCCACTACCTGTCTACTATGTGGCCTTGACCAAGTCGCTTAACTTCTGTGCCTCAGTTCCCTCGTCTCTAAAATGGGGATTAAGACTGTAAGCCCTATGTAGGACAGGGACTATATCCAACCTCATTGTCTCATATCTATTCCATTGCTTAGTACAGTGCCTGGCGTGTAGTAAGCTCATAAGAAATACTATTAAAATAAAATGTAACTGCTCAATAAATACCACTGATTGGGTGGTTGTTGGGTGTGGTCTTGCCTGAGCTCTTCTATCATCATCTCATCCCCTTTGTGGTTACTGTTGATTAGCATCATCGATGGTATTTATTGAGCGCTTACTGTGTGCAGAGCACTGGACTAGGTTCTAGAGAGACTGCAATGGAACAGAGCTGGTAGATGCAATCCCTGTCCACAAGGAATTTACAGTCTAGAGGAATCTATCAATCAGTGGTAATTGAGTGTAGAGCACTATACTAGGAGTTTGGAAGAATCCAATTCAACAGAGTTGGTAGACATATTCCCTGCCAACCTCAAGCTTACCACCCAGAATGGGAGGCAGGCATTAATATAATATATTAATATGATTGATTAATTAATTAATTAATAATATAATTAATACAATATCCCAAGGGTATATGATTTTGACTGTCCTTAGGTCCCGACCTCCATTGCCAACTAGGAAGTGGTCATGGAGAATACAGCTCCCCTGCCGGAAGGAGTCCAAGAGCCGCTTCCAGCTCCCTGTGTCAGCTCCTCGTGACAAGGTATGGCGTTTGATTTCCTTCAGTCCAAAATGGCAGTCCAATGCCATGACGACCATTAAGGTGCTCGTCACCACTCCTTTGGGTGCTTGTTGCCTTCCACCTCTTTCCTTCTACCACTCCATCTCCATTTTCCCACTGCCAGCCTGAGCCCCTCAACCTTTCTTAGGCCGTAGCTTCCCGGCCCCATCTTCAAAATCAAATAGCCCCATGCAGAAGCTCTTTTCAACCCATGACCCCTGAGAAGCAGCATGGTCTAGTGGCTAGATCACGGGTCTGGGAGTCAGAGAACCTGAGTTCTAATCCCAGCTCTGCCATTTGTCTGCTGTTTTACCTTGGGCAAATCACTTCAACCTTCTGTGCCTCAGTTTCCTTATTTGTAAAATGAGGATTGCGACTGTGAGTCCCATGTGGGACAAGGACTGTGTCCAACCTGAATATCGTGTATCTACCCCACCTCTTTAGTACAGTTCCTGGCACATAAAAAAGTGTTTAAGAAATGCATTACAAAAAAAATTTTTAATTGTCTTTCTCAAATGAAACCCAATATCCTTGTGTGGGCAGACTATTATTGTTGTTATGATAAAATATTTTTTGTTTGTTTTCAATAGTCTTTCTGATAACGTTCAGCATTTTGTTTGGCTCATGGGTACTGCCACACTGGTTCCATGATGTGACAGAACACTTAACACTCACACCATCCGTGGTATTTATTGATCACTTACTCTGTGCAGAACACTGTACTGAGCACGTGGAAGACTACAGTGCAACGGAGTTGGTAGGCATGTTCCCTGTCCACAAAGAGTTTACAGTCTAGAGGGGGGAGAATGACATTAATATAAATAAATCCTGTCCAGTTATGTACGTAGTGATGAGGGACTTAGGGTGGGTTGAATATGAAGTCCTTAAAAGGTACGGATCCAAGTGAATAGGCTATGCAGGCAGAAAGGGGAGGGAATAGAGGAACAGGAAGGCTTAATCAGTAAAGGCCTGTCGGAGGACACGTGACTTTAGTAAGACTTTGAAGGTGAGGAAATCTACCAACTCTATTGTATTGTACTCCCCCGAGTTCTCAGTGCAGTCTCTGCACTCAGGTCCGACCTCCCCAAAGTCTCTTCCCCCCTTTCTCCAACCCCCCGGCTCTCAACACTCTCTGCTACTCTCCCATCCTTCCCAGCGGTATCCTCAGAGGAACTCTCCTCCCTCCTCTCAAGTGCTACTCCGGCCACCTGTGCTTCTGACCCCATTCCCTCTCATCTTATGAAATCTCTCGCTCCATCCCTTCTCCCCTCCTTAACTTCCATCTTCAACCGCTCACTCTCCACTGGTTCCTTCCCCTCTGCCTTCAAACATGCCCATGTCTCTCCCATCCTAAAAAAACCCTCTCTTGACCCCACCTCACCTTCTAGTTATCGTCCCATATCCCTCCTACCATTCCTTTCCAAACTCCTTGAACGAGTTGTCTACACGCGCTGCCTAGAATTCCTCAACAACAACTCTCTCCTCGACCCCCTCCAGTCTGGCTTCCGTCCGCTTCATTCCACGGAAACTGCTCTCTCAAAGGTCACCAATGACCTCCTGCTTGCCAAATCCAACGGCCCATAATCTGTCCTAATCCTCCTCGACCTCTCAGCTGCCTTTGACACTGTGGACCACCCCCTTCTCCTCAACACGTTATCTGACCTTGGCTTCACAGACTCCGTCCTCTTCTGGTTCTCCTCTTATCTCTCCGGTCGTTCTTTCTCAGTCTCTTTTGCAGGCTCCTCCTCCCCCTCCCATCCTCTTACTGTGGGGGTTCCCCAAGGTTCAGTGCTTGGTCCCCTTCTGTTCTCAATCTACACTCACTCCCTTGGTGACCTCATTCGCTCCCACGGCTTCAACTATCATCTCTACGCTGATGACACGCAGATCTACATCTCTGCCCCTGCTCTCTCCCCCTCCCTCCAGGCTCGCATCTCCTCCTGCCTTCAGGACATCTCCATCTGGATGTCCGCCCGCCACCTAAAGCTCAACATGTCGAAGACTGAGCTCTTTGTCTTCCCTCCCAAACCTTGTCCTCTCCCTGACTTTCCCATCTCTGTTGACGGCACTACCATCCTTCCCGTCTCACAAGCCCGCAACCTTGGTGTCATCCTCGACTCCGCTCTCTCATTCACCCCTCACATCCAAGCCGTCACCAAAACCTGCCGGTCTCAGCTCCGCAACATTGCCAAGATCCGCCCTTTCCTCTCCATCCAAACCGCTACCCTGCTAATTCAAGCTCTCATCCTATCCCGTCTGGACTACTGCACTAGCCTTCTCTCTGATCTCCCATCCTCGTGTCTCTCTCCACTTCAATCCATACTTCATGCTGCTGCCCGGATTATCTTTGTCCAGAAACGCTCTGGACATATTACTCCCCTCCTCAAAAACCTCCAATGGCTACCGATCAATCTGCGCATCAAGCAGAAACTCCTCACCCTGGGCTTCGAGGCTCTCCATCACCTCGCCCCCTCCTACCTCACCTCCCTTCTCTCCTTCTACTGCCCAGCCCGCACCCTCCGCTCCTCCACCACTAATCTCCTCACTGTACCTCGCTCTCGCCTGTCCCGCCATCGACCCCCGGCCCACATCATCCCCCGGGCCTGGAATGCCCTCCCTCTGCCCATCCGCCAAGCTAGCTCTCTTCCTCCCTTCAAGGCCCTGCTGAGAGCTCACCTCCTCCAGGAGGCCTTCCCAGACTGAGCCCCTTCTTTCCTCTCCCCCTCGTCCCCCTCTCCATCCCCCCGTCTTACCTCCTTCCCTTCCCCACAGCACCTGTATATATGTATATATGGTTGTACATATTTATTACTCTATTTATTTATTTTACTTGTACATTTCTATCCTACTTATTTTATTTTGTTGGTATGTTTGGTTCTGTTCTCTGTCTCCCCCTTTTAGACTGTGAGCCCACTGTTGGGTAGGGACTGTCTCTGTGTGATGCCAATTTGTACTTCCCAAGCGCTTAGTACAGTGCTCTGCACATAGTAAGCGCTCAATAAATACGATTGATTGATTGATTGATTGATTGCACACAGTAAGCTCTCAGTCAGTGCCATTAGTTGATTAAGTGATTGGTTATCTGTCCATCAGGTCCCATATATCTCCCTGCCTCTCAGACATCCCCTCTTGGTTGGATTTTGCCAGCTCAAATTAAACACTTCCCAAGGGAGGAAGGAATTCCAGGCCTGGTTACCTATGGGTTCAGAGGATAATAGAGGTTTCTCCTCTAGACCGTAAGCTCTTTGTGGGCAGACAATATGTTTGTTTATTGTTGTACTCTCCCAAGAGCTTAGTACAGTGCCCCGCACACAGTAGGAGCTCAATAAATATGATTGAAAGAATGATCTTGGGGTAATTGTCTGCTCCGTCGGCTCTGCCAGCTTCAAGCGGGCCTGCCCTTGCCCAGGAAATGAGCCCGGGAGATGAGAAAATGGCCGCTGCGCTACAGGAAGCCAGGACTCAGGTGAGTCGCGGGTCCTTCTGCCCAACTATGGCCTGGGCTCTTTGTCCTAGTTTTGGAGCTTCTTTAAGAAACTGGGAAATGGCGTGGCCTACTGGATAGATACCGGGCCTAGGAATCAGAGGACCCGAGTTCTAATCCCAGCTCGGCCACTTGACTGTTGTGGGGCCTTGGGTAAATCACTTAACTTCTCAGTGCCTCAGTTCCCTCACCTGTAAAATGGGGAATAAGATGGCGAGCCCCATGTGGGACATAGGCTGTGCCCAGTGTGATTATCCTGTTAACTTACTAACCTCTTCTTCCCCCACTCCCCGGACTCGGTTTCCTTCTCGCATCCCAATGTCACTTCCGCACTATTCCTCCTCCTCCTTCCCTTTCCTTCCCCTGCTTTGAAGCCCATGTTATTCGTCTCTACCACAGCCTCCAGATTCTGGAAGCCGTCAGCTACCGCACCCCTGGCCCCACCTCCAACTTTTTCAAATATTTCTACCCCTTTCTCACCTTCCTTCTCTCCTATTCCATGCCCACTCTGATCCTCGGAGACTTCAACATCCGCATGGATGTCCCTGGTGATGCCTCTGCCACCCGCCTTATATCTCCCCTTCTATCTACCTACCTCCTGCTCCGCCCCACCTCCCCAACTCGCCAACTAGGTCCCACCCTCAACCTCATCATCTTCTACCGCTGCACTATCTCCACCCTCACCAACTCTGAAATCCCTATCTCTGATCATAACCTTCTCCCCTGCCTCCTCATTCACACTCCTCCACCCTAGAAATCTAGACTTCTCCAATCTCCCGACCCTATCCATCTTTCTCAGCGCATCACACACCACCTCGCCTCCCTATCCTCTCCACCCACTCTTGATGACCAGATTACCGATCTCAAGTCCACCCTCTCTACTCAACTCACTCTCTCCCCTTTCCCTTCTCCTCTCTCGCACCACTAACCAACAGGCTTGGATCACTGCTACTGTCCACCTCCTTCGCTCTTACGCTCGAGTTGCTGAACACTGCTGGCGAAAGTCTAAACACCAGGCCAAGCTTGTTCTCTTTAAGTTTATCCTTTCCTGCCTTAACTTTGCCCTCTCGTCTGCCGGACAAAACAATTTCTCCTCCCTTATTGACACCCATCCCCATCATTCGCGTCAGCTGTTCCGTACGTTTAACTCCCTTTCCCGGCCCCCTGTTCCTCTCCCTCCTCTATCCCTCACCCCCAACGGTCTGGCCTCCTACTTCATCAGTAAAGTTGACTTCATCAGGTCTGAGATCCCCAAAGTCACCCCTCCCCCTTCTACATTCCCCCGGCTCTCAACCTTCTCTGCTACTCTCCCATCCTTCCCAGCAGTATCTTCAGATGGGATCTCCTCCCTCCTATCAAGTGCTACTCCATCCACCTGTGCTTCGGATCCCATTTCGTCTTATCTTATGAAATCTCTCGCCCCTTCCCTCCTCCCCTCATTAACTGTCATCTTCAACAGGCTCACTCTCCACTGGTTCTTTCCCCTCCCCTTCAAACATGCCCACATCTCCCCCATCCTAAAAGAAACGCTCTCTTGACCCCACCTCCCCTTCTAGTTATCGCCCTATCTCCCTCCTACCTTTCCTTTCCAAACTCCTAGAACGATTGGTCTACACTCCCTGCCTCGAATTCCGCAACGCCAGCTGTCTCCTTGACCTCCTCCAATCTGGCTACCGTCCCCTAGACCCTACCGAAACTGCCCTCTCAGAGGTGACCAATGACTTCCTTCTTGCCAGATCCAATGGCTCCTACTCTATCCTAATCTACCTCGACCTCTCAACTGCCTTCGGCACTGTGGATCGCCCCCTTCACCTCAACATGCTATCCAACCTTGGCATGACAGATTCTGTCCTCTCCTGGTTCTCTTTTTGTCTCGCTGGCCGTTCATTCTCAGTTTCCTTTGCGGGCTCCTCCTCCCCTTCCCATCACCCTACTGTAGGGGTTCCTCAAGGGTCAAGTTCTTGGTCCCCTTCTGTTCTCTCTCTATACTCACTCCCTTGGTGAACTCATTCGCTCCCACAGCTTCAACCATCGTCTCTACGCTGATGACACCTCCGCCCCTGCTCTCTCCCCCTACCTCCAGGCTCGTATCTCTTCCTGCCTTCAGGACATCTCCACCTGGTTGTATGCCTTCCATCTAAAACTCAATACGTCCAAGACTGAACTCCTTGCCTTCCCTCCGAATCCCTGTCCTCTCCCTGACTTTCCCGTCACTGTAGACAGCACAACCATCCTTCCCATCTCACAAGCCCGCAAACGTGGTGTCATCCTCGACCCTGCTCTCTCATTCACCCCACACAGCCAACCCATCACCAAAACCTGCCAGTCTCACCTCCACAACATCGACAAGATCTGCCCTTTCCTTTCCATCCAAACAGCTACGTTGCTGGTTCAATCTCTCATCCTATCCCGTCTGGATTACTGCATCAGCCTCCTCTCTGATCTCCCATCCTCTTGTCTCTCCCCGCTTCAGTCTATACTTCGCTCTGTTGCCCGGATTATCTTTGTACAGGAACGCTCTGGGCATGTCATTCCTCTCTTCAAAAATCTCCAGTGGTTACCTGTCATCCTACGAATCAAGCAAAAACTCCTCACTCTCGGCTTCAAGGCTCTCCATCACCTCGCCTCCTCGTCCCCTCCTACCTCACCGCCCTTCTCTCCTTCTACAGCCCAGCCCGCACCCTCCAATCCTCTGCCGCTAACTTCCTCACTGGGCCTCCTTCTCACCTGTCCCGCCATCGACCCCAGGCCCACGTCTTTCCCCGGGCCTGGAATGCCCTCCCTCCACACATCCGCCAAGTTAGCTCTCTTCCTCCCTTCAAAGCCCTACTGAGAGCTCACCTCCTCCAGACGGCCTTCCCAGACTGAGCCCCCTTTTCCCTCTCCTCCCCATCCCCCTCTCTGCCCTACCTCCTTCCCCTCCCCAAAGCACTTGTATATATTTGTACAGATTAACTACTATATTTATTTAACTTGTACATATTTACTATTCTATTGATTTTGTTAATGATGTACATATAGCTATAATTCCATTTGTTCTGACGATTTTGACACCTGTCTACATGTTTTGTTTTGTGGTCCGTCTCCCGCTTCTCAACTGTGAGTCCGTTGTTGGGTAGGGACCGTCTCTACAGGTTGCCGACATGTTCTTCCCAGGAGCTTAGTACAGTGCGCTGCATACAGTAAACGCTCAATAAATACGATTGAATGAATGAATGAATGGACTCCTTTCTTCACAGGGTCCAAGTATGACGTGAGAACATCTCCATTTTAAGTGCTAAAAAGATAGTGTGAATGCGTTGTTTGGGTGCACCTTCATGCTTGTATAAGAGTGGCAGTGTGTGAATTGGTTTGTTATTAAATATTGAAAAGATTGCGTGAATATGTTGGGATTAAGTTCTGCCTCGTGCTAACGTGTACAACGTAAGAGGGGGGGAATGTGGAAACCAACTCTTAAACAACCTTACTTCACTTTGTTTTCAGTCTCCACTTAGCATTAATCTAGCTGGTTTTCCTCAAGTCGTGTTTCAACTACACTCTGGCAGTCCTAGCCCTAACTATAACCCAAAACCGAGGCGAGGCATAGCCACAGCCGTATCCCTATCCCTAATCCTAAACCTGTATTAAACCTTAACCAAAACCCTAACACTAAGCGAAGACCAAGTCCTAACCCTAGCCCTAGGCCTAACCCTATCCTTACCATAACCCTAACACTAACTGTTATTCCTAACCCTAACCTTAATCCTAACCCTGACCCTCACCATAACCCTAACCCTAAGCCTAACCCTTATCTTTAACACTAATCTTAACCTAGCCCCAACAGTAAACATTCATTCAGTTCTATTTACTGAGCGCTTACTGTACGCAGAACACTGCAGCAAAGGCTTGGGAGAGTACAGCATACAAATAAACAGACACATTCCCAGCACACAACGAGCTTACAGTCAAGGGGGGAAGGCAGACAATAACATAAATAAATCAATTAGAGATATGTTCATAAGTGCCATGGGGCTTGGAGGGGGGATGAATATCTCTAACCCTAACTGTAGCCCCAGGCTTAGTCTTAAACCAATCATGAAACCTAAGCTTAAACCCAAGTCTAACCTAACTTGAACACTTACCCTAGCCCTAACCCTTACCCTAGCCTTTAACCTACCTGTACCCTTAACTCTGATCCCAATCCTAACCCTAGCCACAACTCCATCCTCAGGCCTAGCCTTAGCTCTGAACGTAACCCTAGCCATAACCCTAGTCATGTGCACTATGGGGATCATGTTTACTATATCCCACCAACATCTCAAAACAGACATGTCCAAAACAGAACTCCTGCTCTTCCCTCTCGAACTCTGTCTGGGTACCTGTCTTTTTTTCCCTGGTATTCGTTAATAAGGAATTACTATGTGTAAGGCACTGTACTAAGCGCTGGAATAGACTCCAGCTAATCAGGTTGTGCACAGTCCCTGCCTCACATGGGGCTCACAGTCTTACCCCCCTTTTACAGATGAGGTAACTATCTGTTCTCCTGCTTACTTAGCCTGGGAGCGCCGTGTGGGATCCTGGCTCTAATCTAGCCTAGGCCAGTCACCGATTGGCGCCATTCAGGCCCTGGCGCGAGACGACTGTCGCGGCTCGGGGCGCAAAGCCCTCTGGGAGTCGTAGTCCGATGGTCGCTCTGGATGGCGTTTGCCTCCACCCACCAAACTACCTCTCCCGTCGTGCCCCGCGGTGGGGCTGGCGGCCGAAGGGCGGAGTGCAGAAGGGGCGGGGGTGAGGGGGTGGTGGTGACTGGTGAAGGGCGGCATTGTGGCTTCACTGAGGGGCGCTGAGACAACCCTGCTCCCATCCCCACTGAACTTGTGTGTATAGCCGTAATTTATTTATCATGGTGTCTGTCTTCTGCTCTAGACTGTCAGCTCGTTGTGAGCAAGGAATGTGTCTGTTACATTGTCCGGTTGTACTTCCCAACGTGCTTAGTACAGTGCTCTGCACGCATTAACTGCTCGATGAACACAATTGATTCAGTCCAGTACAACACCAAGGATTCAGGCTTGTGAGATAGGTCGAAAAGTGGTATTGTCTAAAACAGGGGGAAAGATAAACAGCGTGGCTAGAGCACGGGCCTGGGAATCAGAAGGACCTGAGCTCTAATCTCGGCTCTGCTCTCCCATTGTCGACTGACCTTGTGAGCAAGTTATTTAATTTCCCTGGGCCTCAGTTACCTCATCAGTAAAAGGGGGGATTAAGAGTGTGAGCCCCGTGTGGGACAGAGCCTTGCACAACCTAATTAGCTTGCTTCTGTCCCAGCGCTTAGTTGAGTGCTTAGCACATAGTAAAAGCGTAATAACGAATACCAGGAAAAAGAAAAAAAAAAAAGGTGCCCAGACAGGGTTCGAACAGGGTGAGAAATTTCCTGTTTTGACATTTCTAATTTGAAATGTCGGCTAGATATAGTACACATGAACCTTCCAATCTAGATGGGAGGGACAAAAAGTATATTCCGTGTAGGAGAAGGTCATAGACGATGCCGAAGTCCTAAAGTACTGATGCATCATTTGAGTGCTGACGTCAAGCGGCAGTTGCCTCTACAAGGCAGCTGCCCTGATCACTCTGGCCACGGCCGGCTCCTCTGGATTCCCACGGCCCCGCCGCCAACACAATGACCCCGCACAACCCTCAAGAAGCAGCGAAGCCAGTGGAAAGTGCGCAGGGCTGAGAGTTGGGTGATTTGGGTCCTAGTCCCGGTTCCACCACTTTCGTGCCATGTGCCTTTGGGCAAATACTCTTTGGTTTCTCTGTGCCTCAGATGCCTCATCTGTAAAAATTGGGACTTAACTACATATTCTCCCTCTTCCTCGGTGTGGGAGCCCCGTGGGGGAGGCAGGCTGCCTCTGCTCTGATCCTAGGGTGCCCAGCCTAGCTATAGGTCAAGAGTCATCACTGAACCAACAACCCTGCAATAATGCGGGGACTGACATCCCCGGCACAGGCACCGATCCCGCCAATCAGTCAGGGTTGCCAGGGGAGTGGGGAGGGAAGCCGTTGGGCCTCGGGGCACAAAGCCTTCAGGAAGCCGTAGTCTGACGCTCGCTCTGGACAGCGGTCTCCTCGGCCGAATGAACTACCACTCCCATCGTGCCCCGCGGCAGGGCTGGTGTCCAGGGAGCGGAGCGCGGAAGCCGGTTGTTCAGCCCGTTTTCCCATTCCTAATTCTAGACACAGTGGTGTTTGTTACGTTCTCGCTACCACTCCCAGCGAGGTGGGGCGTAGGGCACAAAGAGTCCCCCTTCTCGCCCCCCCAACTCTCTCCCAGTGCGGCATTTTCAATCCTACTCCATCCCGCCTTGGGCTTAGCACTTATTCGAGCAGGACCAGGCACCGCGCGGGGCCGGGTCCACGGACTAAGTGCGGGCCTCTTCCACGGGCGGAGTTTGAACACAGCCCTTCAACCTACGAATCATGCAAAAACTCCTCACTCTCGGATTCAAGGCTCTCCATCACCTCGCCTCCTCCTACCTCACCTCCCTTCTGTCCTTCTACAGCCCAGCCCGCACCCTCCGCTCCTCTGCTGCTAACTTCCTCACTGTGCCTCGTTCTCGCCTGTCCCGCCGTCGACCCCTGGCCCACGTCCTTTTCCTGGCCTGGAATGTCCTCCCTCCACACATCCGCCAAGCTAGCACTCTTCGTCCCTTCATAGCTCTACTGAGAGCTCACCTCTTCCAGAAGGCCTTCTCATTCATTCATTCATTCATTCAATCGTATTTTTTGAGAGCTTACTTTGTGCAGAGCACTGTACTAAGCGCTTGGGAAGCACAAGTTGGCAACATATAGAGACGGTCCCTACCCAACAACGGGCTCACAGTCTAGAAGACTGTGTCAAGCACTGTACTAACAGCTAGGGTAGATACTAGATGATCGGGTTGGACACAGTCCCTGTCCCACATCGGGCTGGCAGTCTAAATCCCCACTTTACAGATGAGGCAACTGAGGCCCAGAGAACTGAATTGACCTACCCAAGGTTACACAGCAGGCAGGTGGTGGAGCAGGGATTAGAATCCAGGCCCTTCTGACTCCCAGCCCCATGCTCTACCTACTAGGCTATGCTGCTAAACTCAGGTTGGACACGTTCCCTGCTCCACACGGGGCTCAAAATCTCAGTAGGAAGGAGAACAAGTTTTGAGTACCCATTTTACCAACGAGAAAACTGAAGCCCAGTGAAGTTCAGTGACTTGCCCAAGATCACACAGCAGGGAACTAGCAGAGTTGGGATGTGTACCTTAATTTCCCTGTGTCTCAATTTCCTCATCTGTAAAATGAGGATTCCATCCTTGTTCTCCCTCCCCCTTTGCCTATGTGTCCCATATGGGACAGGGACTCCAGCGCTTGATACGTAGTAAGCACTTAGCCGATGCCCACTATCTCTAGATTGTAAGCTCATTGTGGACAGGGAATGTGTCTGTTTATCGTTGTATTGCCCTCTCCCAAGCGCTTAGTATAGTGCGCCTCACGCAGTAATCGCTCAATAAATAAGAGTGAATGAATCAGTAAATGAATGCAACACTGACCCAGCACTGTGGCGGTTTGGAAAAGGAGAGCGATCCGGTGAGTCTGGGAAGTGGTAGGGAAAGGATTTTGATGTTGTCGGGGCTGAGGGAGGGACGGGTTCTGTCAGGACCAGGGTGGGACGAGGCCACTTGTCCGTCGGCACCTCGGACAGGAGACAGGGACAGTAGGCCTCTGACCCTGCCTTGATCCCTGGCCTGGTTGAACTCCAGTGCATTTTTAGACAAACACGGCAGCACCCCGTATCACGTCTCCCTCCCATCTCCCTCCCATCTCTCTCTCTCTCTCTCTCTTTCTCTCTCTTTTACACAGACACACACGCACACACACAACCCTCAACCCACTGTTATACACACATATACACAAACATGCCTCATACCCTGTCACACACATAAACAAACATGTACCCCTCGCACCTGTTTCAAACACCCACTGATCACACCACGGTCGTAATCACAAAGAACCATTCTATCCTTGTAAAACACACACACATACACACACACATCCCTCATTCCTCTCTCTTTCTCTCTTTCACATACACACACACACACACACACACACACACACACACACATCTGAAGTAATGAGATTTCCAATAATTTCTGGTCCTGCCCAAATGTAGAATGTAGGAGGAGAAGGAGGGAAGGAATGCGCTTAGAGCAGTGCTTTGTGCATAGTAAGCACTTAATAAATGTCATTAAATAAAAGAGAAGGAGGACGAGAAGGAGGAAAACAAGGAAGAAGAAGGGGAGGAGGAGGAGGAGAGAGAGAAGGAGGGGAGGAAATGGAGAGGAAGAGGGTGAGCAGGAGGAAGAAGAAGAGAAGGAGGACAAGGAAGAGAACGAGGAGAAGGAGCAGGAGGAGGAGGAAAAGGAGAAAGAAAGAAAACGAGGAAGGAAACTGAAAAGGAGGAGGAGGAGGAAGAGGAGGAGAAGGAGAAGGAAGAGGATGAGGTGAAGGAAGAGGAGGAGGGGAAGAAGGAGGAGGAGGAAGAGAAGAATGTAGGACAATGAGGTGGAGAAAGAGGAGGAGGAGGAGAAGGAGCAGACTGGAGGAGGTACCGGAGATGAGGGGGAATTGAGGAGGAGAGAAGTAGTCAGCAATGTTCGGTTCCTTCCAGTCTCTAAGGGGATTTCTGGTCCAGAGTCTACCTGGGCTACGTGGAATCCAGATAGCAGCTGGCCCCTGCGACTGTAACTGCTGAACTTCTCTCCTGAAGCTCTGAATCTTCCCCATCCACCAAAGAATCCTGAAAAATTCCATTTCAGCCTCAGGGACTCTGGAGTAGGACTGGGAAGATTTGAACTAGCACTGCAGTCTTATAGTACTGAGCGCCTATTGTACTAAGCGCTTATATGGGTTACTATGTGCCAGACAATGTTCTAAACGCTGCGGTAAACAGGATAACTGGGTTGGATACAGCCCCTGCCCTACATAAGGCTCAAAGTCTTAATCCCTGCTTCACAGATGAGATAACTGAGGCACGGAGAAGTTAAATGACTTGCCCCAGGTCACACAGCAGTCAGGGGGCAAAGTCGGGATGATGATAACCCAGGTCCTTCTGACTCACATGCCAGTGCTCTGTCCTTTGGGCCACGCTGCTTCTGCCTAATTATGTTGGCTGAGCAGGACGCAGAGGGAATTCCCAAGGGGGAATTGCTGTCCAGGACCCAGCCGGGAGGAGGTTAGCTTCTCCCAGCTCCCTGAATGGGTCTCCTGCTCAAGGTCCCAGAGGGTAGAAGCTGCTTTTCCTGAGGAGAACTCTTTGTGAGAGGGTTTCCCAGTCAGTCTCAGAGGAGCCGGGGAAGCGTTTATCTTTCCTAGAGATCTCCATCTGGCCCCACTCACGGACAAAAGAAGGCCTAATCCCAGATTCAGGACTGAGGAGGTGTGTTTCGGTGCAGGAGAGACGGAGAGGAAAAAAGGGGAAACGTTTGGAGTGTGTGTGAGTGTCTGTGTGTGTGTGGTAGCGGAGAGTTCTGGGAATCAAACAATTGACCAATGAATTTACTGAGGGATTACTGTTTGTTTCAACAAAAACGTAGGGGAAAGAGAACGGGCTTGGGAGTCAGGAGTCGTGGATTCTAATTCCGGCTCTGCCACTTATTAGCTGTGTGACTCTGGGCAGGTCACATCTCTGTGCCTCAATTATCTCATCTGAAAAATGGGGATTATGAGTGTGAGCCCCACATGGGACAACCCGATAACCTTGCTTTAACCCCAGCGCTTAGAATAGTCCTTGGAATATAGCAAGCACTTAACAATTACCCTCATATGATGGTGGTGATGATGATGATGATGATGATGATGATGATTATGATGTCTTTCCATTCAAGAACCTGCAGCGGTTGCCCATGCACCACCGCATCGGGCAGGAACTCCTCACGATCGGTTTAATAATAATAATAACAATGAGGGTATGTGTTAAGTGTTTACTACATGCCCAGCATTGTTATAAGCACTGGGGGAGATACAAGGTAATCAGGCTGTCCCAAGTGGGGCTCACAGTCTTCATTCCCATTTTACAGATGAGAAAACTGAGGCACAGAGAAATGAAGCGTATTGCCCAAAGTCACACAGCTGACAAGTTACGGAGCCGGCATTAGAACCCACGACCTCTGACTCCCAGGCCCAGGCTCTTGTCACTGAGCCACGCTGCTTCTCTGCTGAGCCATGCTGCTTAAGGTACCAGTCAGCTCAACCCCTCCTACCTCACTTCTCTGATCATTTACCCCAGCCCAGCCCGCACACGCTGCTCCACTGGCTTCAGTTTACTCACTGGGCCCCGATCTCGTCTATCTCGCCGCCGACTCCGTTCCCCACAACCTCCCCTTAACCTAGAACTCTCTCCCTCCTCCTTTGTACAGGACAGACCACCACTCTCTCCAGATTAAAAGCGTATTAAGGTCACATCTCCTCCGCGAGGCCTTCCCTAATTAAGCCCTCCTTTCCACTTCTCCCTCTCCCTTCCGCATTTTCTGTGCTCCTGAATCTGTGACCTCTGGATATTTGGCGTTCACCCACTCCCAACCCCACTCACACGTTGTGTGACACTGGGCAAGTTGAGAAGCAGAAGCAACATGGCTTAGTGGAAAGAGCCCGGGTTTGGGAGCCAGAGATCGTGGGTTCTAATTCCGACTCCCCCACTTATCATTCATTCATTCATTCAACCGTATATATTGAGCGCTTACTGTGTGCAGAGCACTGTACTAAGCTCTTGCGAAGTACATGTTGGCAACATATAGAGACGGTCCCTACCCAGCAACGGGCTCCCGGTCTAGAACGGGGAGACAGACAGCAAAACAAAACAAAACATATTAACAAAATAAAATGAATAGTAAATATGTACAAGTAAAATCAATAGAGTAATAAATCTGTACAAACATATACACAGGTGTTGTGGGGAGGGGAAGGAGGTAGCGCGGGGGGCGATGGGGAAGGGGAGAGGAAAATGGGGCTCAGTCGGGGAAGGCCTCCTGGAGGAGGTGAGATATCAGTAGGGCTCTGAAGGGAGGAAGAGAGCTATTTTGGCGGATGTGCAGAGAGAGGGCATTCCAGACCAGGAGGAGGACGTGGGCCGGGGGTCTACGGCAGGACAGGCGAGAACGAGGTACAGTGAGGAGCGTAGCGGCAGAGCAGCAGAGGGGGAGGGCTGGGCTCTAGAAGGAGAGAAGAGAGGTGAGGTAGGAGGAGGCGAGGTGATGGAAAGCCTTGAAGCCGAGAGTGAAGTTTTTTGCCTGATGCGTAGGTTGATTCGTAGCCACTGGAGATTTTTGAGGGGGGGAGTAACATGCCCAGAGCTTTTCTGCACATAGATGATCCGGGCAACAGCGTGAAGTATAGATTGAAGTGGGGAGATACAGGAGGATTGGAGATCAGAGAGGAGGCTGATGCAGTAATCCAGTCGGGATAGGATGAGAGCTTGAACCAGCAGGGTAGCAGTTTGGATGGAGAGGAAAGGGCGGATCTTGGCGATGTTGCAGAGGTGAGACCGGCAGGTTTTGGTGACGGATAGGATGTGAGGGGTGAACGAGAGAACAGAGTCGAGGATGACACAAAGGTTGCGGGCTTGTGAGACGGGAAGGATGGTAGTGCCATCTACAGTGATGCGAAAGTCAGGGGGAGGGCAGGTTTTGGGAGAGAAGATAAAGAGTTCAGTATTGGAAATAATGAGTTTTAAAAGGCAGGCAAAGATCCAGATGGAGATATCTTGAAGGCAGGAGAAGATACGAGCCTGAAGAGGGAGAGAGAGCAGGGGCAGAGATGTAGATTTGGGTGTCATCACCGTAGAGATGATAGTTGAAGACATGGGAGTGAATGAGTTCACCGGGGGAGTGAGTGTAGATAGAGAACAGAAAGGGACCAAGAACTGACCCTTGAGGGGGGATGGGAGGGGGAGGAGGAGCCCGAAAAGGAGACTGAGAATGAACGGCCAGAGAGATAAGACGAGTAGCAGGAGAGGACAGAGTGTGTGAAGCCAAGGTTGGATATTATGTTGAGGAGAAGGGGGTGGTCCACAGTGTCGAAGGTAGCTGAGAGGTCGAGGAGGATTAGGATAGAGTAGGAGCCGTTGGTTTTGGCAAGCAGGAGGTCATTGGTGACCTATGAGAGGGCAGTTTCGGTGGAATGTAGGGGACGGAAGCCACATTGGAGGGAGTCGAGGAGAGATTTGGCGCTGAGGAATTCGAGGCAGCGGGTGTAGACGACTTGTCCAAGGAGCTTGGAAAGGAATAGTAGGAGGGAGATAGGGCGATAACATCAGCTGTGAGACTTTGGGAAAATCAGTTAACTTCTCTGTGCCTCAGTTACCTCATCTGTAAAATGGGGAGTAACACTGTAAGCCCACGTGGGACAGCCTGATTATGTTATTTCCACCCCATCGCTTAACAACTATCATCATCATCAAGTAACCTCACCTCTCTGTTCCTCAATTCCATCATCTGCACAGTGGGGATTCAATCCAAGTTCTCCTTCCTACTTATATCGGTAGCCTCTTGTAGGACCTGATGATCTTGTCTCATCAATAATAGTATTTATTGAACACTCAAGATGAGCAGAACACTGTATTTAGAACAGTGCTTGGCATATAGTACTTGCTTAACAAATACCACAGTTATTATTATTATTATTATTATTATTATTATTATTACCTGCTATATGGTTTAATTTTTCTTGACAGCCTGGCCTAGTGGAGACAGCATGGGATGGAAGGCAGAGGACCTGGGTTCTAATCCCAGCTCGGCCACCTGTCTGCTGTGTGACCTTGGGCAAATCACTACACTCCTTGGAATGGGGTTTTCTACCCTGTTTTCAAGGTGATTAAACCCCACCCAACCTCACTAAATGAGTGAATAGCTTCATCTTGTTTTCAGCTATTCCTTTCGAAAGACCTAGAGAACAAAGTGAACATGCGTTGCGAACTGGATTGCCTTGGTAACCAGAGGCAATCAAGCAGGCCTAAAGCTGACCTGGGTTGGAGAGAAGGGGGCAAATGCAAGCTCTTGACCATTTTACTTTCCTATTACAAGTGGGGTGAAGATTTTGGGAGCAGGTGGGAAATTAAGTGGAAGGAGCCCAGGCCTGGGAGCTGGGAGCTGGGTTCTAATTTCAGCTCCACCACTTGTCTGTTGTGTGACCCTGCGCAAGTTGCTTCACTTCTCTGAGCCTCAGGTACTTCATCTGTCAAATGGGGATTAAAACTGGGAGCACCAAGTGGGATATGGATTATTTCCAACCTGATTAGCTTGTACTTACCCCGGCGCTTAGTACAGAGCCTTGCACTTAGTGAGTGCTTTACAAATACCATTTAAAAAATCCCCGCCTAAGAAATGCCTGGGAAAGCAGCTTTACGGAGGGGAGGGAATTGAGGTGGGAAGGGGATGGGGTGTAATTTAGGAGAGACCCCGCTGGATGATTTCAATTTCTTTAACAAGTAGTTGGTGGATGAGGGTAGGAGAAACTTTGAGGTGTGAGATAGTTAAACGATAACTCTCCTTGTGTGCACAGATTGTATCTATTGATTAATGAATGAAATTTCTTCAGGGTTCATTATGTGCGGAGCATTTTAGTAAGAGCTTGGTAGAATACAATCATCATCATCAATGATATTAATTGAGCGCTTACCGTGTGTAGAGCACTGTACTAAGCACCTGGGAGAGGACAATCATCCTCATCAGTGGTATTTATTGAGCGCTTAATGTGTGCCAAGCCCTGTACTAAGAGCTTGGCAGAGTGTAATCATCATCAATGGTATTTATTGAGAGCTTACCCTATGCATAGGACTGTACTAAGTACTTAAGCTCATTACTGTTATACGGTGCTCTCCCAATAGCTTAGTACAATGCTTTGCACACAGTAAGTGTTCAATAAATATGACTGAATGAATACAACAGAGTTGGTAGACACAATCCCTCCTCACAGTGAGCTTACAGTCTAGAGGGGGAAACAGACACTAATAAAACTGAATAGGTCTACCAACTCTATAGCACTATATTCTTCCAATCGCTTAAAACAGTGCTCAGCACAGTGTGAGTGCTCAATACACATGACTGATTGATTGACTGAGGTAAGGGTTTGGAATGTATGGCTCCTGTCTCATCACATGGGCAATTTCCTTTTGGAAATGTATCCATTCTCTATGTCTGGTTCACATTTCTTAGATCATGGCCAACCTCACGACCGTGACAGAATTCCTTCTGTTGGGATTCTCGGAGGTCCGGGAGCTGCAGCTGGTCCACGCCACGCTGCTCCTCCTGGTCTACCAGGCGGCCGTGACGGGGAATCTCCTCATCGCCACCGTCATCGCCCTCGAGCAGCGTCTCCACACCCCCAACAATCAATCAATCAATCGTATTTATTGAGCACTTACTGTGTGCAGAGCACTGTACTAAGCGCTTGGGAAGTACAAGTTGGCAACATATAGAGACAGTCCCTACCCAACAGTGGGCTCACAGTCTAGAAGAGGGAGACAGAGAACAAAACCAAACATATTAACAAAATAAAATAAATAGAATAGATATGTACAAGTAAAATAAATAAATAAATAGAGTAATAAATATGTACAAACATATATACATATATACAGGTGCTGTGGGGAAGAGAAGGAGTAAGACGGGGGGAGAGGAAGGAGGGGGCTCAGTCTGGGAAGGCCTCCTGGAGGAGGTGAGCTTTCAGTAGGGCTTTGAAGGGAGGAAGAAAGCTAGCTTGGCGGAAGTTGGGAGGGAGGCCATTCTACGCCAGAAGGATGACGTGGGCCGGGGGTCGACGGCGGGACAGGCGAGAACGAGGCACGGTGAGGAGATTAGCGGCAGAGGAGCGGAGGGTGCGGGCTGGGCTGTAGAAGGAGAGAAGGGAGGTGAGGTAGGAGGGGGCGAGGTAATGGAGAGCCTTGAAGCCGACGGTGAGGAGTTTCTGCCTGATGTGCAGATTGATTGGTAGCCTCTGGAGATTTTTGAGGAGGGGAGTAACATGCTCAGAGCGTTTCTGGACAAAGACAATCCGGGCAGCGGCATGAAGTACGGATTGAAGTGGGGAGAGACACAACACCTCCATGTATTTCTTCCTCAGAAATCTGTCCGTCCTCGACCTCTGCCTCATCTCTGTCACCATCCCCAAATCCATCTACAATTCCCTGACCTACCAACGGTCCATCTGTTATAGCAGCTATGTGGCTCAAGTATTTCTGGTGGTTCTGTTTGCCAGTTCAGAAGTGTTCCTCCTCATGACGTTGTCCTACGACCTCTACGCGGCTATCTTCCCCCCCACCCTTGCGCTAAGGGGTCATCATGGACCGAGGGGCCTGAGGGAAGATGGCGGTGGCCTCCTGGATCAGCGGGGGGCTCTTCGGGGCGATATTCACAGCAGGGAATTTCTCCTTAAGCTTCTGCGGACTCCACGAGGTCCAGCAGTTCTTCTGTGATGTCCACTCCCTCCTGAAGATCTCTGGTTCTGGGACACACGTTGTCTTCGGTACCAGTGTCGTCGTGGTTTGTTTCATCACTTTCGGCTCCATCGTGGTCTCATACGCACGCATCTTCTGGGCTATGCTGAGGACGCCGGGCGCCGAGGGCCGGACCAAAGCCTTCGTCACCTGCCTGCCTCACCTAGCAGTCGTCACCATCTTCCTCTGTACGGCCGTCATCTCCTACCTCAAGCCCATGTCAGACTCCCCCTCAGTCCTGGACCTGCTGGTGTCCATGTCCTACACCGTGATACCCCCTACTCTGAACCCCTTCATCTACAGCCTAAGGAATCATGACATGAAAGTCTCCCTGGGGAGGGTTCCTGGGGGTCGTCCGTTTCTCCAGAATAAAATCTCCCTCTCTTTGCCCTGACATCAGCCCGCCGGGATGTCTCCTAACTCCTGGGTCTTTAACAGCAGCCGAGCTTAGCAGCTGGGAACAGAATCATCGAGAATTTCCGATATCAGTGCTCCAGGCTCACTTATTTTCTACCTTCCCTGATGACCACATTTCCCTCTCCCTTCCCGGCTCAACTCCCCTACTGGATTCCAGCCTTCTCTCTGATTCGGGTGGTGAGCAATGCTTTTATACCAGACAGTCCCGTTTTACTACTACTACTACTACTACTACTACTACTACTACTACTACTACTACTACTACTGCTGCTGCTGCTGCTGCTGCTGCTACCACTAATAAAAATAATATTAAGTGCTTACTGTGTGCCAAGCATTGTACTAGGCACCGGAGTAGATACATGATAATCAGGTTGGACTCAGTCCCTGACCCACACAAGGCTCAGAGTCCAAATAGCCTCGAGGAAAAGGCATGGGCCTGGAAAGTCAGAGGAGCTGGATTTGAATCCCACTTCTGCCACGTGCTTGGTATGGGGACTCAGAACCTGTTCTCCCTCCTACTTAGACAGTGAACCCCAAATGGGACAGAGACCTCATCTGACTTGATCAACTCATTGTCTACCCCAGTGCTTAGTTCAGTGCTTGACACATAGTAAATGTTTAACAAATACTATAATTATTATTATAATAAATAAGAGGGAATAGGATTTCATCCCCATCTTACGGATGAAGAAACGGAGGCACAGAGAATATAAGTGACTTGCCCAAGGTCATGCAGCAGACAAGCGGTGAAGAGAGGATTAGAACTCGGGCTCTCAGGCTTACAGGTCTGTTTTCTGACTGCTAGGCTTCCTTGTTTCCTATTCCCCTGTCCCCTGTCCGGTACAAATTTGTCTCCCGGTGCCTTTATGTTTTTTAACTTTAGTTTCAATGCACAAAATTCCTTTGTTTCATGTCCTCTTTTCCCATTTCCCCTGCCTCCCAAGTGGCATCGTGTTCCCAGGGAGTGGAGAGGGCAATGCAGTGGTCTTGAAAAAGTATAGTTAGGAAGCCCCTAGGCCCTAGAGAACTTGTAAAGTTTATAAAGTAGGGATTGAGACTGTGAGTCCCTTCTGGTACAGGTACCGTGTCCAATGCTTAGTACATTCATTCATTCATTCATTCATTCAATCATACTTATTCAGTGCTTACTGTGTGCATAACACTGTACTAAGAGCTTGGGAAGTACAAGTTGGCAAAATATAGAGACGGTCCCTACCCAACCGTGAGCTCACAGTCTAGAAGGGGGAGACAGAGAACAAAACAAAACACATTAACAAAATGAAATAAATAGAATAAATATGTACAAATAAAATAAATAAATAAATAGAGTAATAAATACGTACAAACACATATACATATATACAGGTACTGTGGGGAGGGGAAGGAGGTAAGTTGGGGGGATGGGGAGGAGGGGGAGAGGAAGGAGGGGGCTCAGTCTGGGAACACTTCTGTACAGTGTACTTTGTACAGTGCCTGGCACATATTAAGCACTTAACAAATTCCATTCCTATTATTACGGTATCCACCCCAGCGCTTAGTACAGTGCCTGGCACACATTAATAGCCCAACAAATACCACACTGATTATTAGTGGCACAATCCGAGCCCTGCTGAACCTCGGGTATTATGTCACTGACGGGGTCGAGGGTCTTCCAGGTAACGCGGTCTCCCGGGCCGAGCCCAGGACTGGTCTTCCCTGGGGACACCCTCCCTGCAACCATCACCCCGAAACAGTGGATAACTTCTCATGAGGATCCTGATGTCATCGGGGGAATCACTGAGGCTCGGTTACTTCACAGAGCCTGTCCCGTCTCAGCCAAAATTGCGCTAGAGCGGATGAGGACTGAGAGTGAGCGTCCAGAACCAGCCTGCAGTCACTATCCTCGATGTTGGACGGCTCCGGTGAGTCTGAGTCTGGAGGGGGCTAAAGGGGGTGATTGCGATGAGAAACCACCTCTTGCCAAGTTCCTTATGCTGCTTGTTGTAATAATAATACTAAGAATTGTGGCATTTACCAGGTGCTTACTATGTGCCAGACACTGTTGGAGGATTGAAATCAATAAGCCACACTGACGTCAACGACAACGTGTGTTTCTGAACAGGAGATCTTCAGTGCGGAGGGGACTCCACTGAAAAACTGCAGGATCACGTTGGACTCACAGAAGCTTAATGTGAATGCTCCAGCTGAGTACATCGTCCCCAAGAGCCCCCCGCTGAGCCAGGATGCGGCGGCCAACTTCCCACACGTCCCTCAGACCCATGGTGAGATCGTAGCGCAGGGGGTGGCTGATGGCCACGTAGTGGTCATAGCACGTCGTTGTGAGGAAGGACCGTTCTGACTCAGCATAGGAAACCACTAAGAAGAGCTGGGCAGCACAGTTCAGGAGGGAGATGCCTCTTCGGTCCGTCAGAGAGTTGAGGATGGATTTGGGGACGGGGACGGAGATGAGACCCAGATCTCTGAAGTGCAGGTTCCTGAGGAAGAGGTTCATGGGTGTGTGGAGGCTCCGATCGAGGGCGGAGACGGTGAAAATGGGGAGATTCCCCATCAGAGCCGCCAGGTAGACCAGGAGGAACAGCGCGGCGTGGACCAGCTGCAGCTCCCGGACCTCGGAGAATCCCAGAAGGAGGAATTCTGTTACCATAGAGAAGTTGGCCATGTCCAACAGGATGCCTTTAGGCATCTTGTAGTAGGACCTGATTTCAGACAATCAATCAATCGATCAATCAATCGTATTTATCGTGCACGTACTGCTTTCAGAACGCTATGCTAAGCCCTTGGGAGAGTATGTTATAAACAGTGTAACAGAGTTGGTAGACAAATTCCCTGCCCACAATGAACTACCGTTCTGGAGCGGGGTACAGACATTTATAGTAATGAATGATTTACAGATATGAACATAAGTGCTGTGGGGCTGAGGGAGGGGTGAATAAAGATAAGGATGAAAACACTCAGAGAGAAGGTCTGAGACTTATAGCTGATTATGGGAGGGGAAGGTTTTTGCTAATTCTGCTGTGTGGCCTTGGATGTCACTTCACTTCTCTATGCCTCAGTTACCTCATTTGGAAAATGGGGATTAAGACTGTGAGCCCCATGTCGCATAGGGACAATGGCCAACCCGATTTGCTTGTAACTACTTTGCTTAGTACAGTGCCTGGCACATAGAAAGCACTTAACAAATACCACAATTTTATCAATTCTGTTGTATAGTTCATTTCTGAGCGATAGTGAACTCTCAATACCATTGATTGATTGAGCGATGGGGCAACATCGTGGAAGGAACCTTGTCTTGTCATCTCTGTCTTGATTCAGGACAAATCCTTTCCACAATCATGATGCCCATTTTATTCTTCATTACCAGCAAACACCAAGGCTACACAGATTGCCCTGCTTGCTTTGCTATATGCGCCCTTCTCCCCTCTCCTCAAAAGCCTCCAGTGGTTACACAACCCTCTCCATATCAAACACCAACTCACATCCTACGCATCAGGCAAAAACTCCTCACCCTCGGCTTCAAGGCTCTCCATAACCTCGCCCCCTCTTACCTCACCTCCCTTCTCTCCTTCTACAGCCCAGCCCACACCCTTCCATCCTCTGTCGCTTACCTCCTCACTGTGCCTCGTTCTCGCCTGTCCCGCCGTCGACCCCCGGCCCACGTCATCCCCCGATCTGGAATGCCCTCCTTCCACACAACCGCCAAGCTAACTCTATTCCTCCCTTCAAAGCCCTACTGAGAGTTCACCTCCTCCAGGAGGCCTTCCCAGACTGAGCCCCCTCCTTCCTCTCCCCCTCCTTCCTTCCCCATCCACTCGCCTTACCTCCTTCCCCTCCCCACAGCATATGTATATATGTATATATGTTTGTACGTATTTATTACTCTATTCATCTGTTTATTTTATTTGTACATATTTATTCTATTTACTTAATTTTGTTGAAATGTTTTGTTTTGTTCTCTGTCTCCCCCTTCTAGACTGTGAGCCCACTGTTGGTTAGGGACCGTCTCTATATCTTGCCAACTTATACTTCCCAAACACTTAATACAGTGCTCTGCACACAGTAAGTGGTCAATAAATAATCAATCAATCAATCAATCAATCGTATTTATTGAGCGCTTACTATGTGCAGAGCACTGTACTAAGCGCTTGGGAAGTACAAATTGGCATCACATAGAGACAGTCCCTACCCAACAGTGGGCTCACAGTCTAAAAGGGGGAGACAGAGAACAGAACCAAACATAACAACAAAATAAAATAAATAGGATAGAAATGTACAAGTAAAATAAATAAATGAATAAATAAATAGAGTAATAAATATGTACAACCATATATACATATATACAGGTGCTGTGGGGAAGGGAAGGAGGTAAGACGGGGGGATGGAGAGGGGGACGAGGGGGAGAGGAAAGAAGGGGCTCAGTCTGGGAAGGCCTCCTGGAGGAGGTGAGCTCTCAGCAGGACCTTGAAGGGAGGAAGAGAGCTAGCTTGGCGGATGGGCAGAGGGAGGGCATTCCAGGCCCGGGGGATGACGTGGGCCGGTGGTCGATGGCGGGACAGGCGAGAGCGAGGTACGGTGAGGAGATTAGTGGTGGAGGAGCGGAGGGTGCGGGCTGGGCAGTAGAAGGAGAGAAGGGATTAAATACGATTGAATGATTGAATTAGAGAACCTCGATCTCGTCCATCTCTCCACTGACCCCTTGTCTACAACCTTCCTCTGGCCTGTAATTACCTGCTCCTGCATAGCCAGCAGATGATCATTCTCTCCTGCTTCAAAGTCTTATTAAAATCACACCTCCTCCCAGAAGCGTTCCCTGACTAACATCTAACACCATCCCTCTATTTCCGTTCCCTTCTGTGTCGCCTACAAACTGAGGTCCGTACCCCATAAGCACTTTGATACCAGAGCTTAGAACAATGCTTTGCACATAGTAAGTGCTTAACAAATACCATAGTTGTTGTTATTATTATACTCACCCCAGTCCCACAACACTTAGATGAGAAGGATGGCTTACATGCGAAACAGCGTGGCTTACTGGAAAGAGCATGGGCCTGGGAGTCAGAGAATGTCGGTTCTAATTTCGACTCCACCTTTTGTCCGCTGTGTGACCTTGGGCAAGCCACTTAGCTTCAGTTACCTCATCTTTAAAATGGGGATTTAGACTGTGAGCCCCACGTGGGGTAATCTGCTTACCTTGTATCTACCCCAGGTCTTAGAACGATGCTTGGCAAGTAAGCGCTTAATAAATACCATTATTATTATTATATCCATATTCCTATTCTCTACTGCTTCCCCTATCTGTAATTTACTTTAATGTCTATCTCCCCTACTAGTAAATCAGTGGTATTTATTAAGCACTTACCATGTGCAGAACAGTGTCTTAAGGACTTGGAAGAGTTCAATGCAACAAATTGGTAGACATATTCCCTGCCTACAAGGAGTATGAGACAGAGATTACTAGATTGTAAGGACCTTTTGATCAGGAATTGGGTCTACCAACCCTAATTCTCACGGGTTTGGTACAGTGCTCTCTCCATATGTTGCCAACTTGTACTTCCCAAGCGCTTAGTACAGTGCTCTGCACACAGTAAGCGCTCAATAAATACGACTGAATGAATGAATGAATGCTCTGAGAACAGTACGTTCTCGATAAACACCGTTGATTGATTGATACTGCTATTATTATTATTACTAATCTTCATATATCTATGAAGACATAGGCATATATCTATACCTCTAGACTATAAGTTAAGCCTCTAGGTTGCTACCTCGCTGTGGGCAAAGAACACATCTTTTAATTCTTTTATATTGTATTCTCCCAAATCCTTCTTAGAGTGCTCTGCACACAGTAAGTGTTCAATAAATATGATTGATCAATAGATCTAGGCACTGATTGATTGACTGATGCTCCTAATATTGCTCCTAATCTTCATATATATGATTGATTGACACTACTAATATTATTACTATCTTTATTAACCTTCATATATCTTCAAGGAACCAGGAATAGACAATCAGTCAGTCAATCAATCATTAGGATTTGTCGAGTGCTTACTATGTGCAGACCACCGGACTAAACTTTTGGGAGAGTATAATACAATAAAATTAGCAGATGATTCCCCTGCCCTTGACACATGGAGAAACTCCTCCTCTCTTACATTTCTCTTCTGATCTGGACGGGGAACTAGGTCACCTCTATTTCTCACGAATAAATCTGTGCAGGAACAGAAGAAATATCCCATTTCTGCCCCTCATCTTTCCTCTGCTCCTCTCCGGAGTCACCAGGACTGTCCTGGGCTAGGTAGTACCAACCTCTGCTGAAAGAGAGGCTCACTCCATCTCATACTGTTCCTGTTCTGATTGTTAATTCATTCATCATTCAGTTGTATTTATTGAGGGCTTACTGGGTGCAAAGTAATGTACTAAGTGCTTGGGAGAGTAAAATATACCAATTAACGGAAACATTCCTTGCTTACAACGAGCTCACAGTCTAGATATAATCTTGTCTCTACGACAGCACTTACCAACAGTTCTTGGGACATACTAAGTGCTTAGCAAGTAGCATATTTATTTTTGTCTCATGGGTCCTGGACGCTGGTGATGGTGACAGGAAGGTCTGGGTAGTGGGTGGAAGCTGTCAGAATCCTCCCTCCCCTTCTCGGCTCTCCGAATGGCTATGCTGTCCCCTCTGTCTTGCCTACGTTTTGGGCTAAGACCCATTTCTCAAGAGTCAACTAGTCCTTTCTAAATCACCTTGCCCCTGTTTTCCTACTAAAACACAGCCCACACACTCTGATCTTCCAATGCCAGACTACTCACTTTACCTCGATCTCATCCATCTCCCCGTCGATCCCTAGCCTACATCCTGCCTTTGGCTCAGTTTTGCCTCAGTTACCTCATCTGCAAAATGGGGATTAAAACTGCCAGTACCAAGTGGGACAACCTGATTACCCTGTATCTACCCCAGTGCTCGGCACATAGTAAGCACTTAACAAATATCACAAATTTGTTATTATTATCTGACACTATTAGACTTACACTTTAATGGTATTTAATAAGAGCTCTAAACTGTGATACTGTTGTTGGGTAGGGATTGACTCTGTTGCTGAATTTTACTTTCCAAGCGCTTAGTACGGTGCTCTGCACAAAGTGAGCGTTCAACAAGTACGATTGAATGAATGAATACCATAATCATCATTATTACTACTACCATTAGCAATCGATCAATCAGTGGTGCTTGCTGAGCACTTATTACGTGCAGAACACTGTTCTTAGTGCTTGGGAGAGTACACTACTATGGAATCAGTAGATATTTTCCCTGTTCATAATCAGCTTACATTCTAGAAGGGAGTCAGATGTTAATGTAACTACTGCCACTGTTACTACTACGAGTGTTACTACTACTACTACTGCTGCTAATACTACTCTACTGCTACTACGACTAAAGACCTGCAGAGAGAAAGAAAACGGATGCCCGAGACAAGAAAAGAAACTCAAAGAAATATAAATTGAAATCTATAGAAACCCAGAAAACTTGGGAAAGGTAGAGGAATTGAGGCAGAGAAATGGAGAAGAGTGAAGTTTGAGACAGAACCAAAGGCAGAAACACTAAGGTATGTTGATGGTCATCAGAAAGGCGAATACAAAGATAGGTGGAGAGGGTGAAAGAGTGGTAGAATAGGAGAGGGAGAAAGAGGAAGAGAGAGACAGAGGAACGAAAACAGAAAGGGAGAGGGAGGAAAGAAAAGGAGACAGAGATAGAGGTAAAAAAGAAGCGGTGTGGTTTTGTGAGAAGAGCATAGGCCTGGGAGTTAGAAGACCTAGGTTCTAATCCTGATTCTGCCACTTGTCTGCTGTGTAGCCTTGGACAAGTCACTTAACGTTTTGTTTTTAGAGTCCAGATCCTCTGACACCCAGGCCTGGGCTCTACCCACGCCCCCAGCGGCTACCAGTCAAGGAAAGACACCGGCCTTGGTTCTGACCTATGACATTGCATAGTCAAACAGCATCGATTGCATCTGTGAGGCAAAACAAAAAAAATTCCATCTTGCCTCTAAAGGCTGCACTTCCCTTTTCTTCAGAATCAACGGGACAGGCCAGGAAGATAGGAGGGGCATCTGTTGGCCCTGGCTGGTATCGGCTGGTCTTGGCTGGTCTCGGTTGCCCTGGTCCCGACACCCCTCCCATCTGTCTCCGGGATGCTCCTGGCTGATCCCAGAATGCTTTATGGAGGTACCAAGTATTTCTGCTCCATCTGTCCTCCCTCACAGAGGCTGAAAAACTCGGCCATCGAGCCTGGCTCTGTGGAGATAAGGGAGGGATCCCTCTGGGAGGACTCGCTTGGAATTCCTCTCACGTGTTGCTCCACAGGTACGCAGCCAGTGGGTGGAGAAGTTGCGTGACCTGGTGGATAGAGCATGGGGCGGGGAGTCAGGGCACCTGGGTTCTAATACCAACTCAGCAGGCTGTCCGCTCAGGGACCTGGGGCAAGTCACTTCACTTATCCGTATCTCGGTTCCCTCAACTGCAAAATGGGGATAACGACTTTGAGCCCAATTTGGGACCATTTGCTTGTATCCATCCCAGCTCTTAATAAAGTGCCTGGCAGATAACAAGTACTTAAAAAAATACTACAAATGTTATCATTATCATCCCAGACTAAGCTCCGCTCTTCCTCAGTTCCCCTTCTTCTCCCCGTCGCCTCGACTCGCTCCATTTGCTCTAACCTCCCCCACCCACCCACAACACTTGAATGTATATGTGCACATCTATGATTTTATTTATATATATTAATGACTATTTACTTGTTTTAATGTCTGTCTCCCTTCTCCTAGAGTGTAAGTCATGCCTGGACAGGGGTTGTCTCTCTTTAGTGCTGAATTTAACTTTCCAAGCACTTAGTACAGTGCGTTGCACAGACCAAATGCTCAATAAATACGATTGAATCAATGAATGAATGAATATCATTATCATTACTATTATTATGATTAATTCCAGCTCCACCACCTGTCTGTTCAGAGACTTGATATCTATCTATCATTATTATCTTTATTAATGGTATTTGTTTAACATTTACTATGTGCCAGGCACGGTACTAAGCTCTGGGTTAGGCACAAGTTAATCAGGCTGGACACCGTTCCTCTCTTATATGGGGCTCACAGTCTTAAACTCCATTTTGCAGGTGAGGCAACTGAGACACAGAGCAGTGAAACGACTTGCCCAATGTCGCACAGCAGATATGTGGCAGATCAGCTCCTTTCGATTCCCAGGCCTGTGCACTACCCACCAGACCATGTTTCGTCTTTTATCCCATCAGTCTTTTAGTACTGTACTTGAAACTTAGTAAGTACTTAAGCACCATTAAAAATAATTGAGATTATTGTCTTTCCCTCTAGATCCTGCTTTCCTCCTGAACAATTATGACCCAGGATCTGTTCTACCTGGACCAATAATGGCCTCTGATTGTGGCCCATTTCTTGTAGCAATGATTTCTGGGTAATCCTCCTCCTCTACACCTCTATCCGCTGGCTGCCCTGTCTCTGTGGGACCATCACCAGCCCTACAACAGCCTCTCAGCAACCTCTGACGACTCCACCCTTGGTTTACGGTATCTGCCCAATTTCCCTCTGCCCATTGCCCTTCTTCGCCTTCTTTGTCTCTCCCGTTGTCCCCTCTGAGCTTTGTGGCTTCCTGTCCACATGCATTGTTGGGGATCGGGACGGCAATCAATCAATCAATGGGTTTTTAGTGAACAATCAATCAATCAATCAATCGTATTTATTGAGCGCTTACTATGTGTAGAGCACTGTACTAAGCGCTTGGGAAGTACAAATTGGCATCACATAGAGACAGTCCCTACCCAACAGTGGGCTCACAGTCTAAAAGTGGGAGACAGAGAACAGAACCAAACATAACAACAAAATGAAATAAGTAGGATAGAAATGTACAAGTAAAACAAATAAATAAATAAATAAATAGAGTAATAAATATGTACAACCATATATACATATATACAGGTGCTGTGGGGAAGGGAAGGAGGTAAGACGGGGGGATGGAGAGGGGGACGAGGGGGAGAGGAAAGAAGGGGCTCAGTCTGGGAAGGCCTCCTGGAGGAGGTGAGCTCTCAGCAGGGCCTTGAAGGGAGGAAGAGAGCTAGCTTGGCGGATGGGCAGAGGGAGGGCATTCCGGGCCCGGGGGATGACGTGGGCCGGGGGTCGATGGCGGGACAGGCGAGAGCGAGGTACAGTGAGGAGATTAGTGGTGGAGGAGCGGAGGGTGCGGGCTGGGCAGTAGAAGGAGAGAAGGGAGGTGAGGTAGGAGGGGGCGAGGTGATGGACAGCCTTGAAGCCCAGGGTGAGGAGTTTCTGCCTGATGCGCAGATTGATCGGTAGCCATTGGAGGTTTTTGAGGAGGGGAGTAATATGTCCAGAGCGTTTCTGGACAAAGATAATCCGGGCAGCAGCATGAAGTATGGATTGAAGTGGAGAGAGACACGAGGATGGGAGATCAGAGAGAAGGCTAGTGCAGTAGTCCAGACGGGATAGGATGAGAGCTTGAATGAGCAGGGTAGCAGTTTGGATGGAGAGGAAAGGGCGGATCTTGGCAATGTTGCGGAGCTGAGACCGGCAGGTTTTGGTGACGGCTTGGATGTGAGGGGTGAATGAGAGAGCAGAGCACTATACTAAGCACTTGAGAGAGTACACCGCTATGGAGTTGGTAGACATGATACTTGCTCTCAAGAAGATAACGGTCTACTGGGGGAGACGGACATTAAAGTAGATCAGGCTTAGGGGAAATAGTAGATCATGAGACAAATGTTAAACAAATACGAGTATCATCCGGCTGCGGGGAGTAACAGAGTGATGAAGGGGTACACAACCAATTTCAGAGTCGACACAGAGGAGAGAGCAGACAAGAGCGATGGGTTTCAGCCACAAATCTTCCTCAAGGAGGCCTTTTTGACCCTGTTCCGCAGGCTGTAGATGAGGGGGTTCAGGGCGGGGGTGGGGCACCACGGTGTAGAACACGGACACCAGTAGTTCCAGGACCGAAGGGGAGCCTGACACGGGTTTGACGTAGGCGAAGCTTCTGGTCGAAAGGAAAGAAGTGACGACGGCGAGGTGGGGCAGGCAGGTGGAGAAGGCTTTGCCCCGATTCTCGGGGGACGGGAACTTCAACACGGCCGAGAAGATGCGGACGTAGGAGACGACGATGGGTAAGGAGACGAAAGCAAAGCTGATACCAGTAACCACGATGACGTCAGTAACATTGTGCGTTTCCGAACAGGAGATCTTCCGTAAGGTGCGGAAGTCACAGAAGAACTGCTGGATCATGTTGGACTCGCAGAAGCCTAATGTGAATGTCCTGGCAGAGTACATCGACACGAAGGGCCCCCTCTGAGCCAGGAGGCAGCGGCTATCTATCCGCAGACCCCTCCGTCGATGATGACGTTGTAGCGCAGGAAGGGGCAGATCAATCAGTCAATCAATCAATCGCATTTATTGGGCGCTTACTGCGTGCAAACCACTGAAATAAGCACTTGGGAAGTACAAGTTGGCAACATATAGAGACAGTCCCTACCCAACAGTGGGCTCACAGTCTAGAAGGGGGAGGCAGAGAACATAATCAATCAATCAATCAATCAATCAATCGTATTTATTGAGCGCTTACTATGTGCAGAGCACTGTACTAAGCGCTTGGGAAGTACAAATTGGCATCACATAGAGACAGCCCCTACCCAACAGTGGGCTCACAGTCTAAAAGGGGGAGACAGAGAACAGAACCAAACATACCAATAAAATAAAATAAGTAGGATAGAAATGTACAAGTAAAATAAATAAATAAATACATAAATACAGTAATAAATATGTACAAACATATATACATATATACAGGTGCTGTGGGGAAGGGAAGGAGGTAAGAAGAGGGGATGGACGAGGGGGAGAGGAAGGAAGGTGCTCAGTCTGGGAAGGCCTCCTGGAGGAGGTGAGCTCTCAGCAGGACCTTGAAGGGAGGAAGAGAGCTAGCTTGGCGGATGGGCAGAGGGAGGGCATTCCAGGCCAGGAGGATGACGTGGGCCGGGGGTCGACGGCAGGACAGGCGAGAACGAGGCACGGTGAGGAAATTAGCGGCAGTGGAGCGGAGGGTGCGGGCTAGGCTGCAGAAGGAGAGAAGGGAGGTGAGGTATGAGGAGGCGAGGTGATGGAGAACCTTGAAACAGAGGGTGAGGAGTTTCTGCCTGATGCACAGATTGATTGGTAGTCACTGGAGATTTTTGAGGAGGGGAGTAACATGCCCAGAGCGTTTCTGGAGAAAGACAATCCGGGCAGCAGCATGAAGTATGGCACGAGGATGGGAGATCAGAGAGAAGGCTGATGCCGTAGTCCAGTCGGGATAGAATGAGAGCTTGAACGAGCAGGGTAGCGGTTTGGATGGAGAAAAAGGGCGGATCTTGGTAATGTTGCGGACCTGAGACCGGCAGGTTTTGGTGACGGCTTGGATGTGAGGGGTGAATGAGAGAGCGGAGTCGAGGATGATACCAAGGTTGAGGGCTTGTGAGACTGGAAGGATGGTAGTGCCGTCAACTGAGATGAGAAAGTCAGGGAGAGGGCATCCAAACCGCTACCCTGCTCGTTCAAGCGCTCACCCTATCCCGTCTGGACTACTGCATCAGCCTTCTCTCTGATCTCCCATCCTCGTGTCTCTCCCCACTTTAATCCATACTTCATGCTGCTGCCCGGATTGTCTTTGTCCAGAAACGCTCTGGGCATGTTACTCCCCTCCTCAAAAATCTCCAGTGGCTACCAATCAATCAGCGCATCAATCAATCAATCAATCAATCAATCGTATTTATTGAGCGCTTACTATGTGCAGAGCATCAGGCAGAAGCTCCTCACCCTCGGCTTCAAGGCTCTCCATCACCTCGCCCCCTCCTGCCTCACCTCTCTTCTCTCCTCCTACAGCCCAGCCCGCACCCGCCGCTCCTCTTCTGCTAATCTCTTTACCGTGCCTCGTTCTCGCCTGTCCCGCCGTCGACCCCCGGCCCACGTCATCCCCCTGGCCTGGAATGCCCTCCCTCCCAAAATCCGCCAAGCTAGCTCTCTTCCTCCCTTCAAGGCCCTACTGAGAGCTCACCTCCTCCAGGAGGCCTTCCCAGACTGAGCCCCTTCCTTCCTCTCCCCCTCGTCCCCCTCTCCATCCCCCACGTCTTACCTCCTTCCCTTCCCCACAGCACCTGTATATATGTCTGTACATATTTATTACTCTATTTATTTATTTATTTATTTGTTTTACTTGTACATATCTATTCTATTTATTTTATTTTGTTAGTATGTTTGGTTTTGTTCTCTGTCTCCCCCTTTTAGACTGTGAGCCCACTGTTGGGTAGGGACGGTCTCTATATGTTGCCAACTTGTACTTCCCAAGCTCTTAATAAAGTGCTCTGCACACAGTAAGCACTCAATAAATACGATTGATTGATTGATTGATTGACTCTTTCCTCTGTCTGTGTTTCTGACTTATTCACTGAAGATAATAGTAATAACAATAATTGTGGTATTTGGTAAGCGCTGTCTATGTACCAAGCACTCTATAAGATTCAAGCTAAACAGGTCGGACAACAGTCTTCGTCTACCATGGGGCTCACAGTCTTCACCCCATTTTACAGATGAGGAACCTTAACCACGGAGATGTGACTCGACCAAGGTCACAGAGCAGACAAGTGGTGGAGAGGGGATTAGAACCCAGAACCTCTGACTCCCAGGCCCGGGGTCTTTCTGCTGGCTATTCTCCTTCTCCGTTTGGGGAGCACTACCAGAACACTGTTCTAAGCCCTTGGAGAAAACACTAGGCGGCAGACATTCAAGTGAATTATGGATGGGAAGCAACAGAGTGTAAGGATTTCGACATAATCCCTATGGTACTGAGATAGGATAAGTATCCAAGCCCTTGGGAGTTAAGACCTAAGGGTTCAAGAAACCCGGATGGGACGGTGAATAAATAGGATGGGTGGAGGCGGGGAAAACCTACCTAACCCCAAGAACTACTTTGCAATATTCCCAAGAACGGGGAATCAATTCTGGGAGAGCAGCTGGATCCTAGAGAGAAGGAGGCTAGCCACTTAATGTTAAAATATTGCACAAAGAATCATCCGGGACCATACTAGCCAATCAGTGCTTTGAGCGCTTACCTTGTGCAGAACATTGTACTAAGCACTTGGGAGAGTACAACATAACAGAGTCGGTAGACGCGTTCCCTGCCCACATTGAGCTTGCAGACTAGTAGGGGACACAGAAATGAATATAAATAAATAAATTATGGATATGGACATCAGTGCTGTGGGGCTGAGGGAGGGGTGAATAAAGGGGGCAAATCCAAGTGTAAGGGTGACGCGGAAGGGAGTGGGAGATGAGGAGATGAAGGCTTGGTCAGGGAAGGCGTCTTGGAAGAGATTTGTCTTCAATATGGCTGTGAAGGTGGGGAGAGTGATGTGTAGTGGACATGAGACGGATCAGCTGAAAACGGAATGTCTTCTGATTTGGATAAATAGCAATTTATTAAGGGAAGGATTTGGACTCTGGGGAGTCAAGGGAAAGGGGGTAGGGACACGAAGAGTGGTCAAGACTGTAGGATCCTTGAGGGAGGGGAACATCTCTGCCAGTTCTGGTGTGTTGGCCTCCCCCAAGCGCTTAGTACAGTGCACTGCACAGAGTAAGCGTTCAGTAAATACTGCCGATTGATTGATCACCAGAGAAGGAGAAACGACAACACTTAGTACAGTGCAGTTCACAACCAGGGGGTTTCGAAACATTCTGGGGGTAAATGTCAGGTCGAAAAGAGGGGATCTTTATTCTGGAGGAATGTATGCCCCCTCAGGACCTTCCTTAGGGCAGCTTTCATGTCCTGGTTCCTCAGGCTGTAGATGATAGCGTTCAGGGCGGGGGGCACCGTGGTGTAGAACACGGACACCAGCAGGTCCAGGGTTGAGGGGGAGTCAGATGTGGGCTTGAGGTAGGCAACGGCTCCAGTAGACAGGAAGATGGTGACGACGATAAGGTGGGGCAGGCAGGTGAAGGAGGCTTTGGCCCGGCCCTCGGAGGCCGGCATCCTCAGGCACGGTCCGGAAGATGTACACGTACGAGACCGCGATGAGAATGAAGGAGATGAAAGCCAAGATAAATGCAGTGGCCATGCTGACGTCGATGATGACATGCGTTTCAGAACAGGAGATCTTCAGTAAGGAAGGGATGTCGCAGAAGAAATGCTGGATCACGTTAGAGCCACAGAAGCTCAGTGTTAATGCCCCGGCTGTGTACATACCCCCGAACAGCCCCACGCTGAGCCAGGAGACGGCCTCCATCTTCCCACAGGCTGCTCTGTCTATGATGACCTGGTGGAGGTCGTAGGACATGGCCGTGAGGAGGGACTACTCTAAGAAAGTAAACGAAATCACTAAAACTACCTATGCCACACAGCCCCATAGAGAGATGGCTCTGCCATTGATCACGGAGCTGTGGGTGGACTTGGGGACGGTGACGGAGATGAGGCAGAGGTCGAGGACGGACAGGTTCCTGAGGAAGAAGTACATTATTTTATTTTGTTGGTATGTTTGGTTCTGTTGTCTTCTCCCCCTTTTAGACTGTGAGCCCACTGTTGGGTAGGGACTGTCTCTATGTGATGCCAATTTGTACTTCCCAAGCGCTTAGTACAGTGCTCTGCACATAGTAAGCGCTCAATAAATACGATTGATTGATTGATTGATGGGGGTGTGGAGGCGCCGGTCGAAGGCGGTGACAGCGACGATGAAGAGATTCCCCGCCAGAGCCGCCAGGTAGACCAGGAGGAACAGCGCGGCCTGGACCAGCTGCAGCTCCTGGACCTCCGAGAATCTCAGCAGGAGGAATTCTCTCACATTGGTGGTGTTTCCCATCTTTATGGAATATCTATGAATTTCCCAAGGAGGCACAGAAAAGGAGTGCATTTACCGGAAGGAATCTGAAAATCCCCATTTTTATTTTCAACTATCAGCCTCCCTCCGTTTTGGCTTCTAAGTCTGCATTTCCACTTTCACAGAGACCCAGGATGGGAAGGCAATGGCTTTGGAGCAATGAAAAAGGGACTGGGGTCCTAACACCCCCACCCACCCACCCCTTTCTCTCTCTCACATACACACACCCACACCCATACGCCCCACACACACTTTACAAAGATATTTTAATATTATCTACCATCTCTGTTCCACTATATTCTCCCAACTCTGTTCTGTTTCACTCTTCCAAGAACTTAGTTCAGTGCTCTACACAGAGTAAGTTCACAATAAATGCCATTTATTAATTGATCATTTCTGCAAACACCTTTTTGGTGTGTCATAATGGCACCCTGATGTTATCATTCAATCGTATTCATTGAACGCTCACTGTGTGTGGATCACTGTACTAAGCGCTTGGAAAGTATAATTCAGCAACAGAGAGAGACAACCCCTGCCTACACTGGGCTCACAGTCTAGAAATGAATGAATTACCCACGTTGACTTATATTTCTTCAACATTAATGGTGTTCCTTAAATGTTTTCTGTATGCATGGGGCTGTACTAAGTGCTTGGGAGAGTACTATAGAGCAGACTTAGTGGAAAGGTTCCCTGCCCACAGCGAGTTTTACAGTCTAGTGGACGAGATGGATATTAATATAAATATATGTTATGAAAAGAATATAAGTTCCCTTCTTTATTTTGAGTGTCCTCTGCAGGTAGGCTCCTCTTCAACCCAACCAGGAATGACAGAAGGAATCCGATACAGGTAGATAGATTCTGTTATTTTTATCCTCAAAGGCAGTGCAGTAGGCAATCGATCGATCGATGGGAAAAGAGGAAAGGAGGACTGTAAGGGGAGATAGGACTGTGAAAGAAGACTAGGAGAGCCAATAGCCGTGGCACCCAACTCGATCTGGCAGATAAAAAGCCAGGAATGAAGGGAAGATGGAACCGGAAAGATGGGTCTGAGACGAGGCTGGGTGTGGGATGAGGTTGGAAAACCCGCTGCTTTGGAAAAGACACTAACAGTCCGAAGGAGAGAGTTAGGAGTTAGGAGTTAAGATGCATGGACTGCAAGCATCTAGTTGAAACCAGTCAAAACCAAGCTGCCAGGATCACAAGAGAAGGACAAAGGACCATGGAGCTGAGACTAGAGTAGATCGATCGATGGTATTTACTGAGCACTTACCGGGTACAGAGCACTGTACTAAGCCTTGTGGGGAGTACAGTAGACCAGAATTGAAAGACACGTTCCCGGCCCGCAGAGAGCCCTGAATTGCTCCCTTTATTCATTCCCTCTCCCCAGCCCCACAGCACTTACGTCCAAATCTGTCATTTTTTTATGTCCATTCATGTCTGTTTATCCCTCGGGTAGAATGGGTGGTCAGGGAATGTGTCCATTATATTGTTATATTGTTAGTATAGTGCTCTGCACATAGTAAGCACTCAATTTGATTAATTGACTGACTGATTCTTAAAGCCTACGTCATTTTCACGCCATCTCAGTCCTGATCAAGAACTGATCTTGGTCTAGTCCCAGTTAACACTAATGCACTGGGTGTGCCTAATGGAAAGAGTTTGCCTAATGGTTGGGAGTCAGAGGAGGACGTGGGTTCTAATCCCTGGTCCGCCATATACCTGCTACGTGACCTTGGGCAAGTCACTTCACTCCTCTGGTCCTCAGTTACCTCATCTATGTAATGGAGATTAAGACCGTGATCCCCTTGTGGGTACAACCCGATTGTCTCGTATTTACCCCAGCGCTTAGTATAGTAGGGCCCGGCACATAACGGGGACGTATCTATTGATTCTGTACAGGGCCCTGCAACCAGTAAGCACTCAATTGATTGCTTGAATGATAATAATCGCTTTACAAATGCTACAAAAGAATAGCCTATCTCCACGGCCACCATTCCATGTAGACGGCTGGCATTATGATCCATTCGGGCACGGTGGTCCTGGATCTTGAGGTCTCAGCAACTGGTTGACCATTTTCCTCCGTGGGAGATTCCATGGTCACCAGTAGTTCCCATGTAAACGACCCCCAGGGGTGGGAACCTAGAATCCCCCAGGCTAGAAGGGCCTCTGACCTCGGGAGAAGAAGGCTCTACCGTTATTTTAGAGACATTTCCCTGCTATCATTCTCCGCAGGGTGGTCTTCATATCCTGATTCTTCAGGCTGTAGATAGGAGGGTTCAGTGTGGGGGGCACCACGATGTAGAACACGGACACTAGCAAGTCCAGGGCCGAGGGAGAGTCAGATATGGGCTTGAGGTAGGCGAGGGTTATTCACTACGAATAAAGACAGGACAACGAGGTGGGGCAGGCAAGTGGAGAAGACATTGGCGTGGCTCTTGGAGGCAGGCGTCCTCAGCACGGCCCGAAAGATGCGCACATACGAGACGACGATGAGAATGAAGGAGATGAAAGCTAAGATAAATGTAGTGGCCACGCTGACGTCGATGACAACGGGCGTATCGGAACAGGAGATCTTCAGTATTAAAGGACGTCGCAGAAGAACTGCTGGATCCAGTTAGAGCCACAGACGCTCAATGTTAATGTCCCGGCTGTGAACACCGCCCCGAACAGGCCCTCGCTGAGCCAGGAGGCGGCCGCCATCTTCCCACAGGCTCCTTGGTCCATGATGAATTCGTAGCGCAGGGGGAGGCAGATGGCAGCCTAGCGGTCGTAGGACATCGCTGTGAGGACGGACATCTCCGAGAAAGCAAACAAAATCACAAAAACGACTTGAGCCACACAGCCCCATAGAGAGATGGATCTGCCAATGATCAGGGAGTCATGGATGGATTTGGGGACGGTGACGGAGATGAGGCCGAGGTTGCGGACGGACAGATTCCTGAGGAAGAAGTACATGGGGGTATGGAGGTGCCGGTCGAGGGTGGTGACAGCGGCGATGAGGAGATTCCCTGTCAGGGCCGCCAGGTAGATCAGGAGAAACATCGCGACCTGGACCAGCTGCAACTCCCAGACCTCCGAGAATGCCTGCAGAAGGAATTCCATCACCATGGTGGTGCTGGTCATTTTCACGGAGAATTTGTGGATTGCCATGGAGGCACAGAAATAGATTCTGTTCATTCATTCATTCAATCTTATTCATTGAGCGCTTACTGTGTGCACAGCACTGTACTAAGCGCTTGAGAAGTACAAGCTGGCAACGGATAGAGAAGGTCCCTACCCAACAACGGACTCACAGTCTAGAATGGAAAGACAGACAACAAAACAAAACATGTAGATAGGTGTCAAAACCGTCAGAATAAAAAGAATTATAGCTATATGCACATCATTAACAAACTAAATAGAATAGTAAATACTTACAAGTAAAATCAATAAAGTAATAAATCTATACAAATATATATACAGGTGCTGTGGGCAGGGGAAGGAGATAGGGCGGGGGGATGGGTAGGAGGAGAGGAAAAAGGGGGCTCAGTCTGGGAAGCCCTCTTGGAGGAGGTGAACTCTCAGTAGAGCTTTGAAGGGAGGAAAAGAGTTAGCTTGGCGGATGTGTGGAGGGAGGGCATTCCAGGCATGGGGGAGGACGGAGACCGAGAGCAGACGGCAGGATAGGCGGGAACAGGACACTGTGAGGAGGCTATCGGCAGAGGAGCAGAGGGTGCGGGCTGGGCTGTAGAAGGAAAGAAGGGAGGTGAGGTAGGAGGGGGCGAGGTGATGGAGAGCCTTGAAGCCGAGGGTGAGGAGTTTTTGCTTGATGCATAGGTTGACAGGCAACCACTGGAGAATTTTGAGGAGTGAAGCAACATGCCCAGAGCATTTCTGCACAAAGATAATCTGGGCAGCAGACAAGTATATACTGAAGTAGGGAGAGACAGGAGGATGGGAGATCAGAGAGGAGGCTGATGCAGTAATCCAGTCGGGATAGGATGAGAGATTGAACCAGCAAGGTAGCGGTTTGGATGGAAAGGAAAGGCCGGATCTTGGAGATGTTACGGAGGTGGGACCGGCAGGTTTTGGTGCCAGATTGGATGTAAGAGGTGTACGAGAGAGCGAGGTGGAGGATGACACCAAGGTTGCAGGCTTGTGAGACGGGAAGGATGGTAGTGCCGTCTACAGCGACGGAAAAGTCAGGGGGAAGGCAGGGTTTGGGAGAAAAGATAAGGAGTTCAGTCTTGGACATACTGCGTTTTAGATGGCGGGCAGACATCCAGATGAAGATGTCTTGAGGGCAGAGGAGACACGAGCCTGAAGGGAGGGAGAGAAAGCAGGGGCAGAGATGTAGCTCTGGGTGTCATCAGCGTAGAGATGATAATTGAAGCCTTGGGAGTGAATGAGTTCACCAAGTGAGTGAATGTAGATAGAGAACAGGAGGGGACCAAAAACTGACCCTTGAGAACCCCTACAGTAAGGGGATGGGAGGGGGAGGAGGAGCCTGCAAAGGAGACTGAGAATGAACGGCCGGAGTTATAAGAGAAGAACCAGGAGAGGACGGAGTCTGTGAAGGCAAGGTTGGATAGCGTGTCGAGGAGAAGGGGGTGGTCCACAGTGTCAAGGGCGGCTGAGAGGTCGAGGAAGATTAGGATAGAGTAGGAGCCGTTGGATTTGGCAACAAAGAGGTCATTGCTGACCTTTGAGAGGGCAGATTTGGTGGAGCGTAGGGGACGGAAGCCAGATTGGAGGAAGTGAAAGAGAGAGTTGGCGTTGAGGAATTCGTGGCAGCAAGTGTAGACGACTCGTTCTAGGAGTTTGGAAAGGAATGGTAGGATGGAGATAGGGCGACAACTAGAAGGGGAGGTGGGGTCAAGAAAGGGTTTTTTAGGAGGGGGGAGACGTGGGCATGTTTGAAGGCAGAGGGGAAGGAACTAGTGGAGAGAGCGTGGTTGAAGATGGAAATTAAGGAGGGGAGAATGGAAGGGGCGAGTGATTTCATAAGATGAGAGGAAACGGGGTCTGAATCACAGGTGGGTAGGGTAGTATTTGAGAGAAGGGAGGAGATCTCATCTGAAGATACTGCTGGGAAGAATGAGAGAGCAGCAGAGAGAGTTGAGAGCAGGCGGAGTTGGAGAAGGGGGAGGTGTGACTTTTGGGAGCTCAGAACTGATGGAGATAATGTTACTAATGAAGTAGGAGGCCAGATCATTGTGGGTGAGTGATGGAGGAGGGGGAGGAACAGGGGGCCTGTGAAGGGAGTTAAATATACGGAAGAGCTGACCGGGATGATGGGCATGGGAGTCAATAAAGGAGGAGAAATAGTGTTGCCTGGCAGAGGAGAGGGCAGAGGTAAGGCAGGAAAGCATAAACCTGAAGTTAACAAGTTTGGCTTGGTGTTTAGACTTTCGCCAGCAGCGTTCAGCAGCTTGAGCATAAGAGCGAAGGAGGTGGACAGTGACAGTGCTTCAAGGCTGTGGGTTAGTGGTACCGAGCGGCAAAGGGTAAGAGGAGCGAGTGAGTTGAGTTGAGTAGAGGGTAGAGTTGAGTGCAGTAATCTGGCCATCAAGATTGGGTAGAGAGGAAAGGGAGGCGAGGTGGGTGTGATGCGCTGAGAAAGATGGATGGCGTCGAGAAAGCGGAGGTCTCTGTGAGGTAGTAATATAGATTTACAGGGGAGAGGAGTGTGAGTGAGGAGGCAAGTGAGAAGGTTATGATCAGACCGAGGGATTTCAGCTTTGGTGAGGGTGGAGATAGTGCAACGGTAGGCGATGCTGAGGTCGAGGGTGTGACCAAGTTGGTGAGTGGGCGAGGTGGGGTGGAGCAGGAAGTCGACAGCGTCAAGGAGAGATCGAAGCGTGCGGCAGAGGGGTCACCAGGGACATCCATGTGGAAGTTGAAGTCTTGGAGGATCAGAGTGGGCATGGAAAAGGAGAGAAGGAAGGTGAGAAAGGGGTCAAAGTCGTTAAAGACGTTGGAGGTGGGGCCGGGTGGGTGGTAGATGACGGCTACAAGAATCAGAAGTGGATGGTAGAGGCAAAAAATCTGGGCTTCAAAGGAAAGGAAGGAAAGGGAAGCGGGAGGAGGGGTAGTACGAAAGCGACATTGGGGAGCGAGAAGGAAACCGACACCTCCTCGTTTTCCGTTGAGTCTGGTGGAGTGCGAGAAGAGGCCACCACTGGAGAGAGCAGCAAAAGAGACAGTGTCATCCGGAGAGAGCCATGTTTCGGTTAGAGCGAGGAGGAGTAGAGAGCTGGAAAGGAATAGGTCCAGGAAAAAAAGGAGCTTACCTATAATGGAGCAAGGGGACTCCAAAAGCCACACCTGGCAGCAGCTGTGGAGGGAGAGGATGGAGGGGGAAAGGTTCGCGAAGTGGGGAGGGCTTGTGTTCGGGTGAGTTGGCGGGGCCCTGGGCGGGGAGCGAGAGAAGAAGGGTGGCTATAAGAAAGGATAATTGGGATGGGGTGTGTGCGGAGAGGAGGGGAGGGAGGGGGTTGGAAGGGAGGAGTTGAGGATTGGAGCTGGTACAGAATGATTCTGGGGAGGGAGTGAAGGGAAAAGTTGGGGTGGGGAAAAGGGAAGAAAAGAGCTGGGTGGGAGAGGGGAAGGGGAAGGTGAGGAAAGGGAAGAGCATTTGGGAGCAGGGGACTTGATAGTTCATGGTGAGGTCAGCAAGGTAAATGACAGCACAGAGGGTAGTTAACAATTAAGATGCAATAGGAATAATAAAATAAGTAGGTGATGGCGTCACAGAGAATGGTTAACAATTAACATTCTATGGCAATAAGAAAATAAGCAGAAGATGACATCACAGAGAGCAGTAAACAATTAACATGTGATGGCAGTAAAATAAGCAGGTGATGACATCATAGATAACAGTTAACATGCAGAAGCGACCCTGAAATGGGCAGACGATGCCCAGAGCAGAAGGATGAATTGTCCATGGGTCAGTCAAATCAAATCAATATGGCTAATGGCAAGGAGAGTCCAGGAGCTCTTGGCAAAAATGTCTCTGAGGTGGTCGAGGATGGAGTCCTATGGATGGCAGTTCTGGAGTAGGGTGGAACTAAGGGGGAGTCATGAGAGAGGAGGTGTCTGGCGAGAAGAGTGAATAGCCAAATAGCAAGGGTGGGATGACTAGAGGTCTTCTGTGACGTCTCCTCCCTGCTGAAGATCTCCTCCTCCGAGGACCAAATTCATCATCGATGTAAGCGTCACCGGTGGGGTAGCTTTAGTTGTCGTCTGCTTCGTCTCCATCATCGTCTCCTATGTACGCATCTTCCAGGCCGTGCTGAGGATGCCGGCTGCCGAGAGCCGGGCCAAAGCCTTCTCCACTTGCCTGCCTCCCCTCGCCTTTGTCATCATCTTCCTCTTGACCGGAAGCTTCTCTTATCTCAAGGCCGTGTCAGACTTCCCATCGACCCTGGACCTGCTGGTGTCCATGTCCTACATCGTGATGCCCCCAACCCTGAACCCCCTCATGTACAGCCTGAGGAACCGGGATATGAAGGCCGCCCTGGGCAAAATTCTAAAGGGGCGATTCCTCCTCCCTCCTCTAAGAGACAAAATGTCTGTTTCCTTTTGCTGAGTAACCGATTCCTTATCAGGATTCTGACGGTGGGGGTAGCCATACAAAGAGTTGTCCAAAGAGTAAGTCCAGCGTCTATGGATTTGTCCATGTCTGGGACAGGGTCTGATAAGCTGTGTGTGACTGTAAGCCCAGTGTGAGCAGAGATTGTCTCTCTCTATTCTGAATAGTACTTGACAAGCGCTTAGTTCAGTGCTCAGCACACAATAAGCATTCAATAAATATGATTGAATGAATCAATGAATCAATGACTGACAAGTGATTGTTTGGGCGACATCATGATTTAGTGGAATGAGTGGGAGATTAGAAATGTCTGCCCGGTTCTGCCACCGGTCTGCTGTATCACCTTGGTCCAGTAACATAACGTCTCTGGGTCTCTCTGTAAAATCGGGGTTCAATATGTGCTCTCTCTTTCTCTTACAATCCGTGCCCCCGTGGGTCAGAAAACGTGTCCGATCTGATTGGTTTGCTTCTACTCCAGCACTTGGCAGTCTTTTGCAAGTAAATTCTTAATAAATTAAATAATGATAATGTCGATAATACTTGTGATAGTAACAGTAATTTTATGAATTTTAAGATCACTGTTGATGGTTATGAAAATCAGAAAATCGGAGGATGACAAGGAGAAAGGACGCAATCATGGAACCTTTTCCCCACATTTGACTGTCAGTTTACTTGTTTTGATGCCTGTCTCCCCCTTCTATATTGTGAGCCCGTTGTGGGCAGGGATTGTCTCTGTTGCTGAATTCTATTTCCTAAGAGCTTACTACAGTTCTGTGCACACAGTGAGCATTCAATAAATACGATTGAATGAATGAAGGAAGTTCTCCAGACACTAACTAAGCTTGCCAATCTGTCACTCCCTACATCTCTGCTGAGGGCTCTGATTCTTCTTTGTTTACTCTGAGTAACCACTCGTACTCCCCCAGTAAGGATATGAGGATATATTCTCTTTTGGATATCGTATTTGGTAAGCGCTTACTTCGTGTGAAGCACAGTTCTTAGCGCTGGGATAGATACAAATCAATCAGGTTGCACACAATCCCTGTCCCACATGAGGGTCACAGTCTATGAATGGAGGAGACCTGGTATTGAATCTCCATTTCACAGCTGAGGAAAATGAATCCCAGAGAAGTGACGTGACTTGGCCAAGGTCACCCGGGAAGCAGTCGGGAGAGCTGGGACACTAATGCCCAATTTCCTTCCAATAAATCATGCTGCTTCTCCTATTCAGAAGCATACCACTCTCTCCCTGTCTCTCTCTCTGGATGCGGGCATACCTATGTAGAAGAAGATGCTGTTGTTGCCATGGGAACATCATGGGCCAGGACAGTTGCTGCAGTTGGGAGTGTCAGGGTCCTATCTGCAGAGGGTTCTCGCCTTGTATTGTCCACGTGATCCCTTCACAGGGCTCCAAGCCGGTCCTCCAGTGATCCCCCTCAGAACAGCGACTGCTTTATCTTCAGGGACAGAGCCCACCTGGAGAGCAGGTCGGCATCCATGGGAAAGTGGAGAGTGGCTGAGGGCTCCTGGTCGTCCCTGTGTGGCTGACCGAACCCAGGAATCCGAGGAGAAAGAGAAGACCAGCCCAGTCCAAAGGAGATCAGTGCCCCCATCCAGCCCCAGCTGCCCTGGTGAGAGTGAGCAGCGGTGGAGAGAAGTAAGATGGAACCAGAAGGGTGAAACCATAGTGGAGCCATTATGGGGAGATTCTCGCCCTCGGGGAACAGTTAGAGGTCATTCATTCATTCAATCGTTTTTATTGAGCGCTTACTGTTTGCAGAGCACTATAATAAGCGCTTGGACACTACAATTCAGCAACAGAGATGATGCCTGCCCACAACGGGTTCACAGTCTAGAACGGGGAAGAGACCAGTTCAGACCAAGACCGTACACCAAACAGTGCATGCATATAAGAGGGGAATGGCTTGCCAGCAATAATACATCATCTATAATCTTGGTACGTGTTAAGCGCTTACTGTGTGCCAAGCATTGTTCTTAGCGCTGGATTAGATACAAGTTAATCAGGTTGGACACAGTCCCTGTCTTTCATGGGGCTCACACTCTTATCCCAATTTTTCAGGTGGGGTAGCCAAGGCATTGGGACGTGAAGTGACATGCCCAAGGTCACAGAACAGACTTGTGAGGGAGCCGGGATTAGAACCCACATCCTTTTGACTCCCAGGCCCGTGCTCTATCCACCAGTGGCCCCATCGCCGACACAGCTCTCCTCCCTCCAGCATCCCCACTCTGGCTACAAGGGTAACCACCTGCCAGGCTCGGATGCTACAACCGAGCATCGGCACGATGCTGCAGTCACTTCGGCTGTCACTTCGGCTTTATGTCAAAAACGTTTTCAGCGGGAACGCAGGGATGAGAGAGCGTGACTGATTCTGGGAAAAACCTCAGCACCATCGTCAATTCTTGTAAACGGAAGGTCGCCAACGAATCAATGCCTTACCGTGGCAGGCCAGTTTTCTTACGCCAATGAACCCTAGAGCTATGCAATTGAGAGATACTCTAGCTAGGGTTACCTATAACGGAAAAGTCTAAGAGAAAGGATCAGACAAAGTTGATTTACCTGTGCTGGGCAGCAGCGGCATAGGAAAGAGTCAAAGGCAGTTGGATAAATGATCAAAATGTGGTTCAAGAAAAACGGTAGAGACTCAGGTTTTCACTGTGCGAAAGGAGGCGATGGTAACCACTTCTTTATGTTTACCAAGAAAGGTCTATGGACACACATACTAGAATGACTACTCTATAAAAACTTGTTGGTAAACACATGGCAGTGGTTTACCATTGCCTTCTTCCATGCGGAAAATTTGAGTCTCTGCCCTCGACTGTCTCCCGCGCCGTTACTGCCCATCACAGGGGAGTTTTGACTTGTAGCAGATTACCTGCAACTCGATAGCCACTGTCCAAGCTAGGAATGGAATGGGTAGGCCTCTGTTTGACTTTCCCTCCCATAGTCGAGACTGGTAGAGGACAGGGAAGTCTCCTTGTGCAATCCCGAGAGGGGCTGAGGATATTAGTTTGAGCATAAAATCACTCCTAGACTATAAACTGGTCGGAGGCAGGCCACGGTCTCTACCCTACACGGGGATCACAGGTTCAGCAGCGGGGAGAACAGGTCTTGGGTTTCCATTTTAAATAGAAATAGATTTAAGAGTTGGTTTCCACATTCCCCCCTCCGACGTTGTACACATATTAGCACGAAGCAGACCTTAATCCCAACATATTCACGCAATCTTTTCAATGTTTAATAACAAAACACTTCACACAATCCCACTCTTATATAAGCATGAAGGTTCACCCAAACAACACATTCACACAATCTTTTCAGCACTTAAAATGGAGTTGTTTTTACATCATACTTGGACCCTGGGAAGACAGGAGTCCATTCATTCATTCATTCAATCGTATTTATTGAGCGCTTACTGTGTGCAGAGCACTGTACTAAGCGCTTGGGAAGTACATGTCGGCAACCCATAGAGACGGTCCCTACCCAACAACGGACTCACAGTTTAGAAGGGGCAGACGGACCACAAAACAAAACACGTAGACAGGAGTCAAAATCGTCAAAACAAATAGAATTATAGCTATATGTACATCATTAACAAAATAAATAGAATGTTAAATATGTACAAGTAAAATAGAGTAGTAAACCTGTACAAATATATACAAGTGCTGTGGGGAGGGGAAGGAGGTAGGGCAGAGGGGGCGATGGGCAGGAAAGGGAAAAGGGGACTCAGTCTGGGAAGGCCTCTTGGAGGATGTGAGCTCTCAATAGGGCTTTGAAGGGAGGAAGAGAGCTAGCTTGGTGGCTGTACGCTGGGAGGTCATTCCAGGCCAAGGGAACGACGTGGGCCAGGGGTCGACGGCGGGACAGGCAAGAACGAGGCACAGTAAGGAAGTTAGCGGCAGAGGATTGGATGGTGCGGTCTAGGCTATAGAAGGAGAGAAGGGCGGTGAGGTAGGAGGCAAGGATGAGGTAGAAGGCAAGGACGAGGAGGCAAGGTGATGGAGAGCCTTGAAGCCGAGAGTGAGGAGTTTTTGTCATCCTGACTTTGCCACCTGACTGCGGTGTGACCTGGGGCAAGTCATTTTACTTCTCCGTGCCTCAGTTCTCTCATCTGTGAAGCAGGGATTAAGACTTTGCGCCTTATGTAGGGCAGGGGCTGTATCCAACCCAGTTATTCTGTGTTTACCCCAGCGTTTAGAACAGTGTCTGGCACATAGTAACCCATCTAAGCGCTCAGTACATTAGGCGCTCAGTACTATAAGACTGCAGTGCTAGTTCAAATCTTCCCAGTCCTACTCCAGAGTCCCTGAGGCTGAAATGGAATTTTTCAGGATTCTTTGGTGGATGGGGTAGATTCAGAAAACTTCAGGAGAGAATTTCAGCAGTTACAGTCGCAGGGGCCAGCTGCTGTCTGGATTCCACGTAGCCCATTCACTAAACAGGTAGACTCTGGACCAGAAATCCCCTTAGAGACTGGAAGGAATCGAACATTGCTGACTACCTCTCTCCACCTCAATTCGCCCTCATCTCCGGTACCTTCTCCAGTCTGCTCCTTCTCCTCCTCTTCCTCCTCCTCCTCCTTTTCAGTTTCCTTCCTCGTTTTCTTTCTTTCTCCTTTTCCTCCTCCTCCTGCTCTTTCCCCTCGTTCTCTTCCTTGTCCTCCTTCTTCTCTTCTTCTTCCTCCTGCTCACCCTCTTCCTCTCCATTTCCTCCCCTCCTTCTCTCTCTCCTCCTCCTCCTCCCCTTCTTCTTCCTTGTTTTCCTCCTTCTCGTCCTCCTTCTATTTTATTTAATGACATTTATTAAGTGCTTAGTATGCGCAAAGCACTGCTCTAAGCGCATTCCTTCCCTCCTTCTCCTCCTACATTCTACATTGGGGCAGGACCAGAAATTATTGGAAATCTCATTACTTCAGATGTGTGTGTGTGTGTGTGTGTGTGTGTGTATGTGAAAGAGAGAAAGAGAGAGGAATGAGGGATGTGTGTGTGTATGTGTGTGTGTTTTACAAGGATAGAATGGTTCTTTGTGATTACGACCGTGGTGTGATCAGTGGGTGTTTGAAACAGGTGCGAGGGGTACATGTTTGTTTATGTGTGTGACAGGGTATGAGGCATGTTTGTGTATATGTGTGTATAACAGTGGGTTGAGGGTTGTGTGTGTGCGTGTGTGTCTGTGTAAAAGAGAGAGAAAGAGAGAGAGAGAGAGAGAGATGGGAGGGAGATGGGAGGGAGACGTGATACGGGGTGCTGCCGTGTTTGTCTAAAAATGCACTGGAGTTCAACCAGGCCAGGGATCAAGGCAGGGTCAGAGGCCTACTGTCCCTGTCTCCTGTCCGAGGTGCCGACGGACAAGTGGCCTCGTCCCACCCTGGTCCTGACAGAACCCGTCCCTCCCTCAGCCCCGACAACATCAAAATCCTTTCCCTACCACTTCCCAGACTCACCGGATCGCTCTCCTTTTCCAAACCGCCACAGTGCTGGGTCAGTGTTGCATTCATTTACTGATTCATTCACTCTTATTTATTGAGCGATTACTGCGTGAGGCGCACTATACTAAGCGCTTGGGAGAGGGCAATACAACGATAAACAGACACATTCCCTGTCCACAATGAGCTTACAATCTAGAGATAGTGGGCATCGGCTAAGTGCTTACTACGTATCAAGCGCTGGAGTCCCTGTCCCATATGGGACACATAGGCAAAGGGGGAGGGAGAACAAGGATGGAATCCTCATTTTACAGATGAGGAAATTGAGACACAGGGAAATTAAGGTACACATCCCAACTCTGCTAGTTCCCTGCTGTGTGATCTTGGGCAAGTCACTGAACTTCACTGGGCTTCAGTTTTCTCGTTGGTAAAATGGGTACTCAAAACTTGTTCTCCTTCCTACTGAGATTTTGAGCCCCGTGTGGAGCAGGGAACGTGTCCAACCTGAGTTTAGCAGCATAGCCTAGTAGGTAGAGCATGGGGCTGGGAGTCAGAAGGGCCTGGATTCTAATCCCTGCTCCACCACCTGCCTGCTGTGTAACCTTGGGTAGGTCAATTCAGTTCTCTGGGCCTCAGTTGCCTCATCTGTAAAGTGGGGATTTAGACTGCCAGCCCGATGTGGGACAGGGACTGTGTCCAACCCGATCATCTAGTATCTACCCTAGCTGTTAGTACAGTGCTTGACACAGTCTTCTAGACTGTGAGCCCGTTGTTGGGTAGGGACCGTCTCTATATGTTGCCAACTTGTGCTTCCCAAGCGCTTAGTACAGTGCTCTGCACAAAGTAAGCTCTCAAAAAATACGATTGAATGAATGAATGAATGAATGAGAAGGCCTTCTGGAAGAGGTGAGCTCTCAGTAGAGGTATGAAGGGACGAAGAGTGCTAGCTTGGCGGATGTGTGGAGGGAGGACATTCCAGGCCAGGAAAAGGACGTGGGCCAGGGGTCGACGGCGGGACAGGCGAGAACGAGGCACAGTGAGGAAGTTAGCAGCAGAGGAGCGGAGGGTGCGGGCTGGGCTGTAGAAGGACAGAAGGGAGGTGAGGTAGGAGGAGGCGAGGTGATGGAGAGCCTTGAATCCGAGAGTGAGGAGTTTTTGCATGATTCGTAGGTTGAAGGGCTGTGTTCAAACTCCGCCCGTGGAAGAGGCCCGCACTTAGTCCGTGGACCCGGCCCCGCGCGGTGCCTGGTCCTGCTCGAATAAGTGCTAAGCCCAAGGCGGGATGGAGTAGGATTGAAAATGCCGCACTGGGAGAGAGTTGGGGGGCGAGAAGGGGGACTCTTTGTGCCCTACGCCCCACCTCGCTGGGAGTGGTAGCGAGAACGTAACAAACACCACTGTGTCTAGAATTAGGAATGGGAAAACGGGCTGAACAACCGGCTTCCGCGCTCCGCTCCCTGGACACCAGCCCTGCCGCGGGGCACGATGGGAGTGGTAGTTCATTCGGCCGAGGAGACCGCTGTCCAGAGCGAGCGTCAGACTACGGCTTCCTGAAGGCTTTGTGCCCCGAGGCCCAACGGCTTCCCTCCCCACTCCCCTGGCAACCCTGACTGATTGGCGGGATCGGTGCCTGTGCCGGGGATGTCAGTCCCCGCATTATTGCAGGGTTGTTGGTTCAGTGATGACTCTTGACCTATAGCTAGGCTGGGCACCCTAGGATCAGAGCAGAGGCAGCCTGCCTCCCCCACGGGGCTCCCACACCGAGGAAGAGGGAGAATATGTAGTTAAGTCCCAATTTTTACAGATGAGGCATCTGAGGCACAGAGAAACCAAAGAGTATTTGCCCAAAGGCACATGGCACGAAAGTGGTGGAACCGGGACTAGGACCCAAATCACCCAACTCTCAGCCCTGCGCACTTTCCACTGGCTTCGCTGCTTCTTGAGGGTTGTGCGGGGTCATTGTGTTGGCGGCGGGGCCGTGGGAATCCAGAGGAGCCGGCCGTGGCCAGAGTGATCAGGGCAGCTGCCTTGTAGAGGCAACTGCCGCTTGACGTCAGCACTCAAATGATGCATCAGTACTTTAGGACTTCGGCATCGTCTATGACCTTCTCCTACACGGAATATACTTTTTGTCCCTCCCATCTAGATTGGAAGGTTCATGTGTACTATATCTAGCCGACATTTCAAATTAGAAATGTCAAAACAGGAAATTTCTCACCCTGTTCGAACCCTGTCTGGGCACCTTTTTTTTTTTTCTTTTTCCTGGTATTCGTTATTACGCTTTTACTATGTGCTAAGCACTCAACTAAGCGCTGGGACAGAAGCAAGCTAATTAGGTTGTGCAAGGCTCTGTCCCACACGGGGCTCACACTCTTAATCCCCCCTTTTACTGATGAGGTAACTGAGGCCCAGGGAAATTAAATAACTTGCTCACAAGGTCAGTCGACAATGGGAGAGCAGAGCCGAGATTAGAGCTCAGGTCCTTCTGATTCCCAGGCCCGTGCTCTAGCCACGCTGTTTATCTTTCCCCCTGTTTTAGACAATACCACTTTTCGACCTATCTCACAAGCCTGAATCCTTGGTGTTGTACTGGACTGAATCAATTGTGTTCATCGAGCAGTTAATGCGTGCAGAGCACTGTACTAAGCACGTTGGGAAGTACAACCGGACAATGTAACAGACACATTCCTTGCTCACAACGAGCTGACAGTCTAGAGCAGAAGACAGACACCATGATAAATAAATTACGGCTATACACACAAGTTCAGTGGGGATGGGAGCAGGGTTGTCTCAGCGCCCCTCAGTGAAGCCACAATGCCGCCCTTCACCAGTCACCACCACCCCCTCACCCCCGCCCCTTCTGCACTCCGCCCTTCGGCCGCCAGCCCCACCGCGGGGCACGACGGGAGAGGTAGTTTGGTGGGTGGAGGCAAACGCCATCCAGAGCGACCATCGGACTACGACTCCCAGAGGGCTTTGCGCCCCGAGCCGCGACAGTCGTCTCGCGCCAGGGCCTGAATGGCGCCAATCGGTGACTGGCCTAGGCTAGATTAGAGCCAGGATCCCACACGGCGCTCCCAGGCTAAGTAAGCAGGAGAACAGATAGTTACCTCATCTGTAAAAGGGGGGTAAGACTGTGAGCCCCATGTGAGGCAGGGACTGTGCACAACCTGATTAGCTGGAGTCTATTCCAGCGCTTAGTACAGTGCCTTACACATAGTAATTCCTTATTAACGAATACCAGGGAAAAAAAGACAGGTACCCAGACAGAGTTCGAGAGGGAAGAGCAGGAGTTCTGTTTTGGACATGTCTGTTTTGAGATGTTGGTGGGATATAGTAAACATGATCCCCATAGTGCACATGACTAGGGTTATGGCTAGGGTTACGTTCAGAGCTAAGGCTAGGCCTGAGGATGGAGTTGTGGCTAGGGTTAGGATTGGGATCAGAGTTAAGGGTACAGGTAGGTTAAAGGCTAGGGTAAGGGTTAGGGCTAGGGTAAGTGTTCAAGTTAGGTTAGACTTGGGTTTAAGCTTAGGTTTCATGATTGGTTTAAGACTAAGCCTGGGGCTACAGTTAGGGTTAGAGATATTCATCCCCCCTCCAAGCCCCATGGCACTTATGAACATATCTCTAATTGATTTATTTATGTTATTGTCTGCCTTCCCCCCTTGACTGTAAGCTCGTTGTGTGCTGGGAATGTGTCTGTTTATTTGTATGCTGTACTCTCCCAAGCCTTTGCTGCAGTGTTCTGCGTACAGTAAGCGCTCAGTAAATAGAACTGAATGAATGTTTACTGTTGGGGCTAGGTTAAGATTAGTGTTAAAGATAAGGGTTAGGCTTAGGGTTAGGGTTATGGTGAGGGTCAGGGTTAGGATTAAGGTTAGGGTTAGGAATAACAGTTAGTGTTAGGGTTATGGTAAGGATAGGGTTAGGCCTAGGGCTAGGGTTAGGACTTGGTCTTCGCTTAGTGTTAGGGTTTTGGTTAAGGTTTAATACAGGTTTAGGATTAGGGATAGGGATACGGCTGTGGCTATGCCTCGCCTCGGTTTTGGGTTATAGTTAGGGCTAGGACTGCCAGAGTGTAGTTGAAACACGACTTGAGGAAAACCAGCTAGATTAATGCTAAGTGGAGACTGAAAACAAAGTGAAGTAAGGTTGTTTAAGAGTTGGTTTCCACATTCCCCCCCTCTTACGTTGTACACGTTAGCACGAGGCAGAACTTAATCCCAACATATTCACGCAATCTTTTCAATATTTAATAACAAACCAATTCACACACTGCCACTCTTATACAAGCATGAAGGTGCACCCAAACAACGCATTCACACTATCTTTTTAGCACTTAAAATGGAGATGTTCTCACGTCATACTTGGACCCTGTGAAGAAAGGAGTCCATTCATTCATTCATTCAATCGTATTTATTGAGCGTTTACTGTATGCAGCGCACTGTACTAAGCTCCTGGGAAGAACATGTCGGCAACCTGTAGAGACGGTCCCTACCCAACAACGGACTCACAGTTGAGAAGCGGGAGACGGACCACAAAACAAAACATGTAGACAGGTGTCAAAATCGTCAGAACAAATGGAATTATAGCTATATGTACATCATTAACAAAATCAATAGAATAGTAAATATGTACAAGTTAAATAAATATAGTAGTTAATCTGTACAAATATATACAAGTGCTTTGGGGAGGGGAAGGAGGTAGGGCAGAGAGGGGGATGGGGAGGAGAGGGAAAAGGGGGCTCAGTCTGGGAAGGCCGTCTGGAGGAGGTGAGCTCTCAGTAGGGCTTTGAAGGGAGGAAGAGAGCTAACTTGGCGGATGTGTGGAGGGAGGGCATTCCAGGCCCGGGGAAAGACGTGGGCCTGGGGTCGATGGCGGGACAGGTGAGAAGGAGGCCCAGTGAGGAAGTTAGCGGCAGAGGATTGGAGGGTGCGGGCTGGGCTGTAGAAGGAGAGAAGGGCGGTGAGGTAGGAGGGGACGAGGAGGCGAGGTGATGGAGAGCCTTGAAGCCGAGAGTGAGGAGTTTTTGCTTGATTCGTAGGATGACAGGTAACCACTGGAGATTTTTGAAGAGAGGAATGACATGCCCAGAGCGTTCCTGTACAAAGATAATCCGGGCAACAGAGCGAAGTATAGACTGAAGCGGGGAGAGACAAGAGGATGGGAGATCAGAGAGGAGGCTGATGCAGTAATCCAGACGGGATAGGATGAGAGATTGAACCAGCAACGTAGCTGTTTGGATGGAAAGGAAAGGGCAGATCTTGTCGATGTTGTGGAGGTGAGACTGGCAGGTTTTGGTGATGGGTTGGCTGTGTGGGGTGAATGAGAGAGCAGGGTCGAGGATGACACCACGTTTGCGGGCTTGTGAGATGGGAAGGATGGTTGTGCTGTCTACAGTGACGGGAAAGTCAGGGAGAGGACAGGGATTCGGAGGGAAGGCAAGGAGTTCAGTCTTGGACGTATTGAGTTTTAGATGGAAGGCATACAACCAGGTGGAGATGTCCTGAAGGCAGGAAGAGATACGAGCCTGGAGGTAGGGGGAGAGAGCAGGGGCGGAGGTGTCATCAGCGTAGAGACGATGGTTGAAGCTGTGGGAGCGAATGAGTTCACCAAGGGAGTGAGTATAGAGAGAGAACAGAAGGGGACCAAGAACTTGACCCTTGAGGAACCCCTACAGTAGGGTGATGGGAAGGGGAGGAGGAGCCCGCAAAGGAAACTGAGAATGAACGGCCAGCGAGACAAAAAGAGAACCAGGAGAGGACAGAATCTGTCATGCCAAGGTTGGATAGCATGTTGAGGTGAAGGGGGCGATCCACAGTGCCGAAGGCAGTTGAGAGGTCGAGGTAGATTAGGATAGAGTAGGAGCCATTGGATCTGGCAAGAAGGAAGTCATTGGTCACCTCTGAGAGGGCAGTTTCGGTAGGGTCTAGGGGACGGTAGCCAGATTGGAGGAGGTCAAGGAGACAGCTGGCGTTGCGGAATTCGAGGCAGGGAGTGTAGACCAATCGTTCTAGGAGTTTGGAAAGGAAAGGTAGGAGGGAGATAGGGCGATAACTAGAAGGGGAGGTGGGGTCAAGAGAGCGTTTCTTTTAGGATGGGGGAGATGTGGGCATGTTTGAAGGGGAGGGGAAAGAACCAGTGGAGAGTGAGCCTGTTGAAGATGACAGTTAATGAGGGGAGGAGGGAAGGGGCGAGAGATTTCATAAGATAAGACGAAATGGGATCCGAAGCACAGGTGGATGGAGTAGCACTTGATAGGAGGGAGGAGATCCCATCTGAAGATACTGCTGGGAAGGATGGGAGAGTAGCAGAGAAGGTTGAGAGCCGGGGGAATGTAGAAGGGGGAGGGGTGACTTTGGGGATCTCAGACCTGATGAAGTCAACTTTACTGATGAAGTAGGAGGCCAGACCGTTGGGGGTGAGGGATAGAGGAGGGAGAGGAACAGGGGGCCGGGAAAGGGAGTTAAACGTACGGAACAGCTGACGCGAATGATGGGGATGGGTGTCAATAAGGGAGGAGAAATTGTTTTGTCCGGCAGACGAGAGGGCAAAGTTAAGGCAGGAAAGGATAAACTTAAAGAGAACAAGCTTGGCCTGGTGTTTAGACTTTCGCCAGCAGTGTTCAGCAACTCGAGCGTAAGAGCGAAGGAGGTGGACAGTAGCAGTGATCCAAGCCTGTTGGTTAGTGGTGCGAGAGAGGAGAAGGGAAAGGGGGAGAGAGTGAGTTGAGTAGAGAGGGTGGACTTGAGATCGGTAATCTGGTCATCAAGAGTGGGTGGAGAGGATAGGGAGGCGAGGTGGTGTGTGATGCGCTGAGAAAGATGGATAGGGTCGGGAGATTGGAGAAGTCTAGATTTCTAGGGTGGAGGAGTGTGAATGAGGAGGCAGGGGAGAAGGTTATGATCAGAGATAGGGATTTCAGAGTTGGTGAGGGTGGAGATAGTGCAGCGGTAGAAGATGATGAGGTTGAGGGTGGGACCTAGTTGGCGAGTTGGGGAGGTGGGGCGGAGCAGGAGGTAGGTAGATAGAAGGGGAGATATAAGGCGGGTGGCAGAGGCATCACCAGGGACATCCATGCGGATGTTGAAGTCTCCGAGGATCAGAGTGGGCATGGAATAGGAGAGAAGGAAGGTGAGAAAGGGGTAGAAATATTTGAAAAAGTTGGAGGTGGGGCCAGGGGTGCGGTAGCTGACGGCTTCCAGAATCTGGAGGCTGTGGTAGAGACGAATAACATGGGCTTCAAAGCAGGGGAAGGAAAGGGAAGGAGGAGGAGGAATAGTGCGGAAGTGACATTGGGATGCGAGAAGGAAACCGAGTCCGGGGAGTGGGGGAAGAAGAGGTTAGTAAGTTAACAGGATAATCACACTGGGCACAGCCTATGTCCCACATGGGGCTCGCCATCTTATTCCCCATTTTACAGGTGAGGGAACTGAGGCACTGAGAAGTTAAGTGATTTACCCAAGGCCCCACAACAGTCAAGTGGCCGAGCTGGGATTAGAACTCGGGTCCTCTGATTCCTAGGCCCGGTATCTATCCAGTAGGCCACGCCATTTCCCAGTTTCTTAAAGAAGCTCCAAAACTAGGACAAAGAGCCCAGGCCATAGTTGGGCAGAAGGACCCGCGACTCACCTGAGTCCTGGCTTCCTGTAGCGCAGCGGCCATTTTCTCATCTCCCGGGCTCATTTCCTGGGCAAGGGCAGGCCCGCTTGAAGCTGGCAGAGCCGACGGAGCAGACAATTACCCCAAGATCATTCTTTCAATCATATTTATTGAGCTCCTACTGTGTGCGGGGCACTGTACTAAGCTCTTGGGAGAGTACAACAATAAACAAACATATTGTCTGCCCACAAAGAGCTTACGGTCTAGAGGAGAAACCTCTATTATCCTCTGAACCCATAGGTAACCAGGCCTGGAATTCCTTCCTCCCTTGGGAAGTGTTTAATTTGAGCTGGCAAAATCCAACCAAGAGGGGATGTCTGAGAGGCAGGGAGATATATGGGACCTGATGGACAGATAACCAATCACTTAATCAACTAATGGCACTGACTGAGAGCTTACTGTGTGCAATCAATCAATCAATCAATCAATCGTATTTATTGAGCGCTTACTATGTGCAGAGCACTGTACTAAGCGCTTGGGAAGTACAAATTGGCATCACACAGAGACAGTCCCTACCCAACAGTGGGCTCACAGTCTAAAAGGGGGAGACAGAGAACAGAACCAAACATACCAACAAAATAAAATAAGTAGGATAGAAATGTACAAGTAAAATAAATAAATAGAGTAATAAATATGTACAACCATATATACATATATACAGGTGCTGTGGGGAAGGGAAGGAGGTAAGACGGGGGGATGGAGAGGGGGACGAGGGGGAGAGGAAAGAAGGGGCTCAGTCTGGGAAGGCCTCCTGGAGGAGGTGAGCTCTCAGCAGGGCCTTGAAGGGAGGAAGAGAGCTAGCTTGGCGGATGGGCAGAGGGAGGGCATTCCAGGCCCGGGGGATGATGTGGGCCGGGGGTCGATGGCGGGACAGGCGAGAGCGAGGTACAGTGAGGAGATTAGTGGTGGAGGAGCGGAGGGTGCGGGCTGGGCAGTAGAAGGAGAGAAGGGAGGTGAGGTAGGAGGGGGCGAGGTGATGGAGAGCCTCGAAGCCCAGGGTGAGGAGTTTCTGCTTGATGCGCAGATTGATCGGTAGCCATTGGAGGTTTTTGAGGAGGGGAGTAATATGTCCAGAGCGTTTCTGGACAAAGATAATCCGGGCAGCAGCATGAAGTATGGATTGAAGTGGAGAGAGACACGAGGATGGGAGATCAGAGAGAAGGCTAGTGCAGTAGTCCAGACGGGATAGGATGAGAGCTTGAATTAGCAGGGTAGCGGTTTGGATGGAGAGGAAAGGGCGGATCTTGGCAATGTTGCGGAGCTGAGACCGGCAGGTTTTGGTGACGGCTTGGATGTGAGGGGTGAATGAGAGAGCGGAGTCGAGGATGACACCAAGGTTGCGGGCTTGTGAGACGGGAAGGATGGTAGTGCCGTCAACAGAGATGGGAAAGTCAGGGAGAGGACAAGGTTTGGGAGGGAAGACAAAGAGCTCAGTCTTCGACATGTTGAGCTTTAGGTGGCGGGCGGACATCCAGATGGAGATGTCCTGAAGGCAGGAGGAGATGCGAGCCTGGAGGGAGGGGGAGAGAGCAGGGGCAGAGATGTAGATCTGCGTGTCATCAGCGTAGAGATGATAGTTGAAGCCGTGGGAGCGAATGAGGTCACCAAGGGAGTGAGTGTAGATTGAGAACAGAAGGGGACCAAGCACTGAACCTTGGGGAACCCCCACAGTAAGAGGATGGGAGGGGGAGGAGGAGCCTGCAAAAGAGACTGAGAAAGAACGACCGGAGAGATAAGAGGAGAACCAGAAGAGGACGGAGTCTGTGAAGCCAAGGTCAGATAACGTGTTGAGGAGAAGGGGGTGGTCCACAGTGTCAAAGGCAGCTGAGAGGTCGAGGAGGATTAGGACAGATTATGGGCCGTTGGATTTGGCAAGCAGGAGGTCATTGGTGACCTTTGAGAGAGCAGTTTCCGTGGAATGAAGCGGACGGAAGCCAGACTGGAGGGGGTCGAGGAGAGAGTTGTTGTTGAGGAATTCTAGGCAGCGCGTGTAGACAACTCGTTCAAGGAGTTTGGAAAGGAATGGTAGGAGGGATATGGGACGATAACTAGAAGGTGAGGTGGGGTCAAGAGAGGGTTTTTTTAGGATGGGAGAGACATGGGCATGTTTGAAGGCAGAGGGGAAGGAACCAGTGGAGAGTGAGCGGTTGAAGATGGAAGTTAAGGAGGGGAGAAGGGATGGAGCGAGAGATTTCATAAGATGAGAGGGAATGGGGTCAGAAGCACAGGTGGCCGGAGTAGCACTTGAGAGGAGGGAGGAGAGTTCCTCTGAGGATACCGCTGGGAAGGATGGGAGAGTAGCAGAGAGTGTTGAGAGCCGGGGGGTTGGAGAAAGGGGGGAAGAGACTTTGGGGAGGTCGGACCTGAGTGCAGAGACTGCACTGAGAACTCGGGGGAGTACAATACAATAGAGTTGGTAGATTTCCTCACCTTCAAAGTCTTACTAAAGTCACGTGTCCTCCGACAGGCCTTTACTGATTAAGCCTTCCTGTTCCTCTATTCCCTCCCCTTTCTGCCTGCATAGCCTATTCACTTGGATCCGTACCTTTTAAGGACTTCATATTCAACCCACCCTAAGTCCCTCATCACTACGTACATAACTGGACAGGATTTATTTATATTAATGTCATTCTCCCCCTCTAGACTGTAAACTCTTTGTGGACAGGGAACATGCCTACCAACTCCGTTGCACTGTAGTCTTCCACGTGCTCAGTACAGTGTTCTGCACAGAGTAAGTGATCAATAAATACCACGGATGGTGTGAGTGTTAAGTGTTCTGTCACATCATGGAACCAGTGAGGCAGTACCCATGAGCCAAACAAAATGCTGAACGTTATCAGAAAGACTATTGAAAACAAACAAAAAATATTTTATCATAACAACAATAATAGTCTGCCCACACAAGGATATTGGGTTTCATTTGAGAAAGACAATTAAAAATTTTTTTTGTAATGCATTTCTTAAACACTTTTTTATGTGCCAGGAACTGTACTAAAGAGGTGGGGTAGATACACGATATTCAGGTTGGACACAGTCCTTGTCCCACATGGGACTCACAGTCGCAATCCTCATTTTACAAATAAGGAAACTGAGGCACAGAAGGTTGAAGTGATTTGCCCAAGGTAAAACAGCAGACAAATGGCAGAGCTGGGATTAGAACTCAGGTTCTCTGACTCCCAGACCCGTGATCTAGCCACTAGACCATGCTGCTTCTCAGGGGTCATGGGTTGAAAAGAGCTTCTGCATGGGGCTATTTGATTTTGAAGATGGGGCCGGGAAGCTACGGCCTAAGAAAGGTTGAGGGGCTCAGGCTGGCAGTGGGAAAATGGAGATGGAGTGGTAGAAGGAAAGAGGTGGAAGGCAACAAGCACCCAAAGGAGTGGTGACGAGCACCTTAATGGTCGTCATGGCATTGGACTGCCATTTTGGACTGAAGGAAATCAAACGCCATACCTTGTCACGAGGAGCTGACACAGGGAGCTGGAAGCGGCTCTTGGACTCCTTCCGGCAGGGGAGCTGTATTCTCCATGACCACTTCCTAGTTGGCAATGGAGGTCGGGACCTAAGGACAGTCAAAATCATATACCCTTGGGATATTGTATTAATTATATTATTAATTAATTAATTAATCAATCATATTAATATATTATATTAATGCCTGCCTCCCATTCTGGGTGGTAAGCTTGAGGTTGGCAGGGAATATGTCTACCAACTCTGTTGAATTGGATTCTTCCAAACTCCTAGTATAGTGCTCTACACTCAATTACCACTGATTGATAGATTCCTCTAGACTGTAAATTCCTTGTGGACAGGGATTGCATCTACCAGCTCTGTTCCATTGCAGTCTCTCTAGAACCTAGTCCAGTGCTCTGCACACAGTAAGCGCTCAATAAATACCATCGATGATGCTAATCAACAGTAACCACAAAGGGGATGAGATGATGATAGAAGAGCTCAGGCAAGACCACACCCAACAACCACCCAATCAGTGGTATTTATTGAGCAGTTACATTTTATTTTAATAGTATTTCTTATGAGCTTACTACACGCCAGGCACTGTACTAAGCAATGGAATAGATATGAGACAATGAGGTTGGATATAGTCCCTGTCCTACATAGGGCTTACAGTCTTAATCCCCATTTTAGAGACGAGGGAACTGAGGCACAGAAGTTAAGCGACTTGGTCAAGGCCACATAGTAGACAGGTAGTGGAGGCAAGATTTAGAACACAGGTAGTTTAGTGGAAAGAGCACGGGCTTGGGAGTCAGAAGACATTGGTTCTAACTCCGGCTCTGCCACTTGTCTTTTGTGTGACCTTAGACAAGCCGCTGAACTTCTCTGTGCCTCTGTTACCTCATCTATAAAATGGGGATTAAAACTGTGAGCCCTAAGTGGGACAACCTAACTACCTTTTATCTACCCCAGCGCTAAGAACAGGACTCGGCACATAGTAAGCGCTTAACAAATATAATAATAATGATAATAATAATTCCCGGGCCCCAGCTTTTTCCACTAGGCCATGCTGCATACTGTATGTGGATCCCAACACCAAGTTCTTGGAAGGGTGCAATACCAGGGTTAGTGGACCCATTTCTTGCCCACAGTGAGCTTACATTCTAGAAGGGGAGATACAATGGCGAAAATAGTTGACAGAGATGAGTCAATCATTGGTATTTATTGAGCACTTACTGTGTGCCTCTGTGCAGAGCACTGTACTAAGCGTTTGGGAAAGGACAACAGAGTTGGTAAACATGTTCACTGACCCCAGCTCAGATATGTGCGTACGTTCTGTGGGGCCAAATATGGGCTGAATATCAAGTGTTTAAAAGATATGGTTACAAATGCATAGACGAGGCAGAAGGGATCCTGTAACACAAACCAGCAGAAGAGAATCAGAAACTCGCTCCTGAGAGCAGCAGGACAGAGAATAGAAGAAAACAGAGAACCAGCTGAGACTGGACACTCACCTGGACACTCACATGACAGGGCGCTTGTTCTGCGACTCCCGACAATAATCCTTGGGAGTGCCCTGAATCTGCATTTTTCCCACTCCCCTCATCAACTATTTTCTCCTAGTCTTTACTGAGCATGGGGAGTCTTTGCAACAGCGAGGTCCAATGGAAAGAGCCCAGGTCTGCGAGTTAGAGGACCTGGGTTCTAATTCTGGCTCCACGACCTGGTTGCTGTGTGACCTTGGGCAAGTTAATCAATCAATTAGTGGTATTTATTGAGTGCTTACTGAGGGCATAGCACGGGCAAAGTGCCTGCGGGAGTACAATACAGCAGTATTGGCAGCCACGTTCCTGGCCCACAATGAGCTCGTAGCCTAGAGGGGAAGATGCTTCACTTCTCTGTGCCTCAGTTTCCTCATCTGCAAAAGGGGGATTCAATACTTGCTCTTCCTCCTACTTAAACTGTGAGCCCTTTGTGGGACAGGAACTATGTCCGACCTGATTAACATCTAGTTACACCAGCTCTTAATCCAGTACTTGTCACACAGTAAACACCTAACAAATACCATAAAAACTAACTTCAGAAAATCTGTCACATGAGGATTAGGGACCGTAGGGGGCTCTCCAGTGAGGACAAAGGGGAAACCTGGACACCTCCAAGCCCATTAGGGAAAAGGGGATACTCGGCTCCCTTTTCAGGAGGGGAATCCCAGGGCCAGTCCTGCCACACGGGATTTGGTTTGCAGCAAGAGGGAAAGCCTCCCCTCCTCCTTAGAGGTGCGGTCCAGATGCAGCCAGAAGAAAGGTACCAGAGTGGGCCCCAGAAAAAGACTCGCCGGTCCTTTACGTTCCCTCAGCTAAGACCCTCTCAAATCCAACTGCGGGTCTCCCCGCCCACTCCCGTACATCCGTCTCCTCTTTCACTCACTGACCTCTCCCTGTAAATCTTCCACCGTGGCCACGGCCTCCTCCCCGCTCTCCGGGCGCTAGATACGCACCTAGGCCTGGGTATCGGTGGGCAGGATGGTCAGGAACAAGTCCAACACCAGCAGTACCAGTTCCGGCCTCAGCCACAGATGGCACAGCTCCCGCAGTTGCCCCAGGGCTTCGCGGGGCCCGGACACCTCCCGATGGCGGAACCACGGGAAGCGCCGGCGCAAGGTCTTGCTGTTCTCCCGTTTTTCCGTTCTCTGGATTTACTCCCATCCCCCCTGGGAACTCCTCACCTGGAGCCCCTCGTTACGATGGGGAGCCTGGGCCAAGGACTCCAGGACTGGTTCCCTCCTCAATTCTGCAGTCGTCGTCCATGGTCCATGGAAGGGGTCACTCCCACACGTGCAAATCAACCCTGGAACTTCCTCCGGTGCGTCTCCTCTGGTCCCTGTCCAAGAGAATGGAGCCTCCTTTCTGAAATCAGAGAAAAAGGCAGGGAAGAGATCACACCCAAACCCTTCCGTCGGGGGGCGATTTGCTGAAGTGAAGCAGATCTGGTTTTAGGAAGAAGACCCAAGCCACAGTGTGGGGAAAGAAGGGTCGTCCAAACTATCCTGGGACGGGGGCAGTAAGTAGGGAAAAGAGGAAAGAGAGGGAGCAGGATCAAGGTTCTGAATGAGGGGGGCAGGGCTAGGGTTCTGCTCTGACTGGATATAAAAGCGCTCCCCCATTCCTCGAAGAAGCAGATGTAGTCACACGATCGAGCAGGCTGCCCTCCACTCACACAAATTCATATCCAATAACGCCCAGACAGACAGCATTCATTCTCACCCAACCTCGTCCACAGCTGGCTGGTCTATCTTGCCTGACTCCAATACCCAAGCCTCCAGTGTACCAGACAGGGGAGAGGAAGCTGGTTTTTGTCAAGGCAGCACGTACCGTCTGGGCAGAATTGTTTCTGGCTCCACCCGGTCCCTGCCCTGCCCAAGGAACCGTACCAGGAGGGCAGGGCCACTTACCAACCAGTGCCACAGAAACAGAACGATCCAGAGGAGAAACAGTGAAATGGAGGTGTGACGTCTGCTGGGAGGATCTCAAAGGGAGCCAAGGCAGCAAAGGGCTATTCATCACGGCCGGCTGGGTGGTGGCAGCAGTATTCTGAAAGAACGTATCTGATTTCCCTCCATGAAGTCTACCCAACTCTCCCTCCCTCGGTGGTAATGCCAATTTGCCACCTTTTGTTCAGATCATACAACCGTCCACGCTTCTGCCTCTAGAACCCCTCTTCTCTCCCACCTCGTCGGGATTATTGAGCGTTGACTGTATGCAGAACACCGTGCTAAGTGCCTGAAAGCATTCATTACAGCAGAGTTGTAACCTGTTGAAGTAGGCGGGTTGGGTCAGAGTTAACACAATATCTGAGCTCAGCGCTGTTTGTGGACTTCGGTGACCCCAGCACAAGAAAGGAGAAGCTGCCTGGCCTAGTGGTAAGAGCCCAAGCCTGAGAATCACAAGAACTGGGTTCTAATCCCGGATCTGTCACCTGTCTGCTGTGTGACCTTGAGCCCTTCATTTTGGCTCTCTCGTCCTCGGTTTCCTCATCAGTAAAATGGGGATTCAATTAGCCTTTTTTGTTTTCTTTTCATGGTATTTGTTAAGTGCTTACTATGTGCCAGGCACTGTACTACCCCCTGGGGAAGATTCAAACCAATCAGTCATTCATTCATTCATTCCATCTTGTTTATTGAGTGCTTACTGTGTGCAGAGCACGGTACTAAGGGCTTGAAAAGTACAATTCAGCAATATTGGGAGACAATCCCTGCTCACAACGGCCTTTCAGTCTAGAAGGGGGGAGACAGACATCAAAACGAGTAAAACAGGCATCAATAGCATTAGTATAAATGAATAAAACTGTAGCTATATGCACATCAAAACAAGTAAACAGGCATTAATATAAATAACTAGAATTATAGATATGCACATATATACACAAGTGGTGTGGGTTGGAGATGTAGAGCAAAGGGAGCGAGGTGGAGTGATGGGGAGGGGAAGGGACCTAAGGAAAAGGGGGCCTTAGCCCGGGAAGGCCTCTGGAGGAGGTGAGCCTTCAGTAGGGCTTTGAATGTCAGGAGTATGATTGTTTGGCTGATGTGAGGAGGGAGGGCATTCCAGGACAGAGGTAGGACGTGGGCCAGCTGTCGAAGGCAGAACAGGAGAGATCGAGGCACAGTGAGGAGGTTAAGGCAGAGGAGCAGAGTGTGCGGGCTGGGCTGTAGATGGAGAGAAGGGAAGTGAGGTAGGAGGGGGCAAGGTGATGGAGAGCTTTGAAGCCAATAGTGAGGAGTTTTTGCTTGATACGGAAGTTGATAGGCAACCACTGAAGATTTTTGAGGAGGGGGATGACATGCCCAGAACATTTCTATGGAAAGATAATCTGGGCAGCAGAGTGAAGTACAGACTGAAGTGGGGAGAGGCAGGAGGTTGGGAGGTCAGAAAAGATGCTGGTGCAATACTCCAATCAGGATAGGATGAGCGATTGCACTAACATGGTAGCGGTTTGGATGGAGAGGAAAGGGTAGGTCTTGAAGGTGTGGTGAAACTGAGATCGGCAGGCTTTGGTGACAGATTGGATATGTGGGGTGAATGAGAGAGCGGAGTTAAGGATGACACCAATCAGTTTGGACACAATCCCTATTCCACAGAGGGCTCACAGTCTCAATCCCCATTTTACAGATCAGGTGTCTGATGGCCAGAGAAGTGAAGTGACTTACCCAGGGTTACACAGCAGACAAGTGGCAGAATGGGGATTAGAATCCAGGTCCTTGCTCAATCCACTAGAGCATGCTGCTTCTCGAAAGAAACAGATATGAAACGGGAAAAAAATTAGGAAAACCAAATAACTGACACCATAAAGAAAAGCTCAGAAGTAGATGTGCCTCAACTTTTTATTTTGAAAACTGGGTGAGGGTCGCTCTGGGGAATTATGGGGGAAAAGGAAAGAAGAATGGGCCAGTGGGCAAGGATGACGGAAGAGGAGGATAGAAGCCAACGAGGAATTACCATTAAGGGGTAGAAAGAACCATAGGAGGGGTGGGGATGTTTCAGGGAAATAGGGAATGTGAAGAAGAGACTTTTCCTTCACAAAGCCTGAAGATTTGGCTTTGGCAACAGTCAGTTGCACGGTAAGTCAGAAGCAGCCTCTGACTCAATCAATGGTATTGGTTGAGGGCTTACTATGTGTAGGGCACTGTAGTAAGCGCTTCGGAAAACACAATACAATACTTGGCAGACCCGTTCCCTACTCACAACTATCTTACAGTGTAGAAGAGAAGAAAGACATTAATATGAATAAACCACAGATAAGAACAGAAGTTCTGTGGGTCTGAGGGAGGAGTGAATAAAAGATACAAATCCAAGAGCAAGGGCGACGCAGAAGGGAGTGGGAGTAGAGGAAATGAGGGGTTAGTCGGGGAAGGCTTCTTGGAGGAGATGTGGCTTTGATAAGGTTTTGAAGGTGCGGATAGACCCTGCTCCCGGAAGGATCCTTCTCCCCCGGACGCCGCCGCGAGGGCCGGGGATCTCCATCCCCGAGCAGCCTGCTATCAGGCTCCCATGACCTGCGGCCAGGCTCTTGGCAGTCCCCCTCCCAGAAATCTGCATCCCCGCCCGAGGACACCGAGGCCCCTGGAGTCCCCCCCGCAAATCATCACTCACCACTCGAAGCTACGTCTACGCCGTGGAAATAGGCACATGGGACCGAGGGACATTGAATCCCCCTGCTTCCACCCCGCCCCAACAAGCGACCTTCTTAATGGAGCACCCACTCCCTACTTGCTGGGTTAGGACCAGACCGGACATGACTGACTTCCCCTGACCCCCTCACCGGGGAGAATAGCCCTTCTTCTTACGGAGTTACTTTAACAACACCCCATTCGCACCTATTCAGCCCACCCATACTATTTGGCTGTTTACGCCTCTTCTCAGGCGTTTCCTCTCCCATGAACCCCCAAAACAGTTTCGCCCTACTCCAGAACTGCCATCCATACGACTCCATCCTCCACCACCTCAGAGACATTTCTGCCAAGAGCCCCTGGACTCTCCTTGCCATTAACCTTTATTGATTTGATTTGACTGATCCATGGACAATTCATCCTTCTGCTTTGGGCATCAACTGCCTACTTTATGGTTGCTTCTGCATGTTAATCGTTAACTGCTCTCTACGATGTCATCATCTGCTTATTTTATTATTGCTATCGCATGTTAATTGTTTATTGCTCTCTGAGATGTCATCTGCTTAATTCATTATTGGTATTGCATTTTGATTGTTAGCTACTTGCTGTGTTGTCATTTCCCTTGCTGACCTAACCATGAACTATTAATTCCCCTGCTCCCATCTGCCATTCCCGAGAGGCCCGCCCGCCATCACACCGCGCGGCCTTGCTGCTCCTGGAAGGATTCACTCCTCAGAGCGCGCCGCCATAGACGCCCGGGACTCCGTTCCCGAGAGGCCCGCCCGCCCGCCATCACTCCGCGTGGCCCTCGCTGCTCCAGGAATGATCCTCTCCTCAGAGCGCCCCCATAGACGCCCGGGACTCCGTTCCCGAGAGGACCGCCCGCCATCACACCACGTGGCCCCCGCTGCTCCGGGAAGGCTCCTCTCCTCCGAGCGCCGCCATAGATGCCCCCTGCTTCCACCCCCCCTCACTTTAGCGACCTTCCTTATAGTGCCCCCTAACCCCCCTTCCCGGTCCGGTCCTGACTGACTCTCCCCCCCCCCCCCCCCCCGGGAAAAAGGCCCGTGTTATCACCAAGTTACATTAACGATAACCTCATTCGCACCTACTCCGCCTTCCAGTCCCGCCATCGAACCCCGGCCCACGTCCTCCCCCGGGCCTGGAGTGCCCTCCCTCTGCCCATCTGCCAAACTAGCTCTCTTCCTCCCTTCAAGGCCCTACTGAGAGTTCATCTCCTCCATGAGGCCTTCCCAGACTGAGCCCCTTCCTTCCTCTCCCTCTCGTCCCCCTCTCCATCCCCCGCATCTTACCTCCTTCCCTTCCCCACAGCACTTGTATATATGTATGTGTGTTTGTACATATTTATTACTCTATTTATTTATTTATTTTACTTGTACCTATCTATTCTATTTTATTTTGTTAGTATGTTTGGTTTTGTTCTCTGTCTCCCCCTTCTAGACTGTGAGCCCACTGTTGGGTAGGGACTGTCTCTATATGTTGCCAGCTTGTACTTCCCAAGCGCTTAGTACAGTGCTCTGCACACAGTAAGCGCTCAATAAATACGATTTATTGATTGATTCCCAGTCCTCACCTTCCCCTTCTCCTCTCCCACTCATCTCTTTCCCTCGTTTTCCCCCGCCCCCAGACCCCCACACCACCTCCTCAGAATCCTCCTGTACCATCGTCTATCGTCAACCCCTCCGTTCCAACACCTCACTCCCCTCCTCCCCGCCCCCGCCCCATTCCAGTTCTGTTTTATTATCGCCACCTCTCTTCCCCCCTCTCCCCACCCAGGCCCCCGCCAACTCATTCCAATCCAAACCCTCCCCACTCACCCACCTTTCCCCCTCCCTCCCCTCCCTCCACAGCTGCCTCTGGAACCCCCGCTCCATAATAGGTAAGCTCCCTTTCGTCCTGGACCTATTCCTTTCCAGCTCTCTATTCCTCCTCGCTCTAACTGAAACATAGCTGTCTCCGGACGACAACGTCTATTCTGCCGCTCTCTCCAGTGGAGGCCTCTTCTTCTCCCACTCCTCCGGACTCACCGGAAAAGGCGGAGGTGTCGGTTTCCTTCTCGCCCCCAATGTCGCTTTCGCACTATCCCTCCTCCCCCTTCCCTTTCCTTCCCTTCCTTTGAAGCCCACATTATTCGCCTCTACCACCCCCTCCAGATTCTTGTAGCCGTCATCTACCGCCCCCGCCCCGGCCTCACCTCAAACTTCTTTAACGATTTTGACCCCTTCCTTACCTTCCATCTCTCCTTTTCCATGCCCACTCTGATCCTCGGAGACTTCAACAGCCATATGGATATCCCTGGTGACTCCTCTGCCGCCCGCCTTCTATCTCTCCTTGACGCTGCCAACCTCCTGCTCCACCCCACCTCGCCCACTCACCAACCTGGTCACACCCTCGACCTCATAATCTACTACCGCTGCACTATCGCAACCCTCACCATCCCTGAAATTCCTCTCTCTGATCATATCCTTCTCATCTGCCTCCTCACTCAAACTCCTCCCCCCGTAAATCTATATTACTACCCCACGGAGACCTCCGCTCTCTTGACGTCATCCATCTTTCTCAGCGTATCACACGCCACCACGCCTCCCTATCCTCTCTACCAACTCTTGATGACCAGGCTACTTCCCTCAACTCCACCCTCTCTACTCAACTCAGCTAGCGCGCTCCCCTTTCTCTTCTCTGCTCTCGTACCACTAACCCACAGCCTTGAATCATTCCCACTGTCTGCCTCCTTCGAGGTGTTGAACGCTGCTGACGAAAGTCTAAACACCAAGCCAAACTTGTTCACTTTAAGTTTCTCCTTTCCTGTCTTAACACTGCCCTCTCCTCTGCCAGACAAAACTATTTTTCATCCCTTATTTTCACCCATGCCCATCACACCTGTCGTTTGTTCCGGACATTTAACTCCCTCCTCAGGCCCCCTGTTCCTCCCTTTCCTCCATCCCTCACCCCCAACGATCTGGCCCCCTACTTCTTTAGTAAAATTAACACCATCAGGTCTGAGGTCCCCAACGTCACCCCTCCCCCTTCTCCATCCCCCCCCGGCTCTCAACCCTCTCCGCTACTCTCCCATTCTTCCCAGCAGTATCCTCAAATGAGATCTCCTCCCTCCTTTCAAGTGTTACTCCATCCACCTGTGCTTCGGACCCCATTCTCTCTCATCTTACGAAATCACTCGCCCCTTCCCTCCTCCCCTCCTTAACTTCCATCTTCAACCGCTCACTCTCCACTGGTTCCTTCCCCTCTGCCTTCAAACATGCCCACGTCTCCCCCATCCTACAAACACCCTCTCTTGACTCCACTTCCCCTTCTAGTTATCGCCCTATCTCCTTCATACCCTTCCTTTCCAAACTCCTAGAACGAGTCGTCTAGACCCGCTGCCTCGAATTCCTCAACGCCAACTCTCTCCTAGAACCCCTCCACTCTGGCTTCCATCCCCTACACTCCACCGAAACTGCCCTTTCAAAGGTCACCAATGACCTCCTTCTTGCTAAATCCAGTGGCTCCTATTCTATCCTAATCCTCCTCGAACTCTCAGCTCCCTTTGAACCTGTGGAACACCCCCTTCTCCTCAACACGCAATCCAACTTTAGCTTCACAGACTCCGTCCTCTCCTAGTTCTCCTCTTATCTCTCCGGCCGTTCATTCTCGGTCTCCTTCGCGGGATGCTCTTCCCCCTCTCATCCCCTTTCTGTAGGGGTTCCTCAAGGGTCAGCGCTTGGTCGCCTTCTGTTCTCTCTATATACTCAATCCCTTGGTGAACTCATTCACTCCCACGGCTTCAACTATCATCTCTACGGTGATGACACCTAAATCTGCGCATCTCTGCCCCTGCTCTCTCTCCATCCTTCCCGGCTCGTATCTCCTCCTGCCTTCAGGATATCTCCATCTGCATGTCTGTCCGCCATCTAAAACTCAATATGTCCAAGACTGAACTCCTTATCGTCCCTCCCAAACCCTGTCCTCACCTTGACTCCATCATCTCCATTACTGCAGACAACACTACCATCCTTCCCATCTCACACGTCTGCAACCCTGGTGTCATCTTCTACCCCGCTCTCTCATTCACCCCATACATCCAATCCGTCATCAAAACCTGCTTGTCTCACCTCCGAGATCCGCCCTTTCCTCTCCATCCGAACCACTGCCCTGTTGGTTCAATCTCTCATCCTATCCCGACTGGATTACTGCATCAACCTCCTTTCTGATCTCCCATTCTTCTGTCTCTCTCCGATTCAGTCTACACTTCACTCTGCTGCCCGAATTATATTTGCACAGAAACGCTCTGGGCACGTCGGTTCCTTCCTCAAAAATCTCCAGTGGTTGCCTTTCAACCTATGAATCAAGCAAAAACTCCTCAATCTCGGCTTCAAAGCTCTCCATCACCTCGGCCCTTCTTACCTCACCTCCCTTTCCTCCTTCTACAGCCCAGCCCGCACCCTCTGCTTCTCTGATGCTAACGCCCTCACTGTTTGTCGTTCTCGCCTGTCCCGCCGTCGACCCCTGGCCCATGTCCTTCCCCTGGCCTGGAATGCGTTCCTTCCACACGTCCGCCATAAATCTCAAAATTCTCCAGTGGTTACCAATCAACCTACGCATCAGGCAGAAACTCCTCACCCTCGGCTTCAAGGCTCTCCATCACCTCGCCCCCTCCTACCTCACCTCCCTTCTCTCCTTCTACAGCGCAGCCCGCACCCTCTGCTCCTCTGCCGCTACTCTCCTCACCGTACCTCGTTCTAGCCTGTCCCGCCTTCGACCCCCGGCCCACGTCATCCCCCTGGCCTGGAATGCCCTCCCTCCCCACATCCGCCAAGCTAGCTCTCTTCCTCCCTTCAAGGCCCTACTGAGAGCTCACCTCCTCCAGGAGGCCTTCCCAGACTGAGCCCCTCCTTCCTCTACCCCTCCTTCCCCTCTCCATCCCTCCCGCCTTACCTCCTTCCCTTCCCCACAGCACCTGTATATATGTATATATATATATATATGTTTTAACGTATTTATTACTCTATTTATTTATTTTACTTGTACATATCTATTCTATTTATTTTATTTTGTTAATATGCTTTGTTTTGTTCTCTGTCTCTCCTTTCTAGATGGTGAGCCCACTGTTGGGTAGGGACCGTCTCTATATGTTGCCAACTTGTACTTCCCAAGCGCTTAGTACAGTGCTCTGTACACAGTAAGCGCTCATTAAATACGATTGATTGATTGATTGATTGATTGATCCACCAAACTAGCTCTCTTCCTCCCTTCAAAGCCCTATTGAGAGCTCACCTCCTCCAGGAGGTCTTACCAGACTGAGTCCCCTTTTTCCTCTCCTCCTCCCCGTCAACCCCCCGCCCTACCTCCTTCCCCTCCCCACAGCACTTGTATATATTTGTAGATACTTATTACTCTATGCGTTTTATTTGTACTTATTTACTACTCTATTTTATTAATGATGTGCATATAGCTATAATTCTATTTATTCTACGGGTTTTGACACCTGTCAACATGTTTTGTTTTGTTGTCTGTCTCCTCCTTCTAGACTGTGAGCTCATTATTGGGTAGGAACCATCTGTATATGTTGCCTACTTGTGCTCACCAAGCGCTTAGAACAAAGTTCTGCACAGAGTAACCGCTCTATAAATACGACTGACCGAATGAATGAATGTCAGATTTTAAGGAGAAGGGATTTCCAGTCCAGACTCAATGCCTCCAGCCACATAAGAGGCAAAGAAAACAAACCATATCTTCCAGATTCTTGCAGACCTCTGCCTCCAGCCGTTCATCCCTGTCCTTAATTTTGCCACGAAGTCTTTACTTGAAAAACAGACCAAAATGGCTTTAAAGTACTCAGTCACCTGAATAATAATGGAACTTGCTATGTGCTTATTATGTGCCAAGCACTATTCTAAACGCTGGGAAAGATACAAGTCAATCATGTTGGACACATTTCCTGTCCAACACATGTGTCTCACATGGGGCTTACACTCTTAATCCCTGTTTTAACTATGAGGAACCTGAAGCCTAAAAAAGTTGAGTGACTTGCCCAAGGTCACGCAGCAGACATTCATTCATTCATTTAGTAGTATTTATTGAGCTCTTACTGTGGGCTAAGCATTGTACTAAGCACTTGGGAGAGCATAATATAATCACAAACAGACACATTCCTGTCCACAAGGAGCCCACCGTCTAGAGGGGGAGACAGACATTAATATAACAAGTGAATAGATAAATACAGCAATGAATAAATTATATATATGCGTGTATATATATATATATACGAATACAGCATATATACATATATGTGTGTGTGTGTGTGTGTGTGTGTGTGTGTGTTGTGGGGATCGGAGGGAGGATGAATGAAGCAGTACATAAAGGCAGACTGGAGTGGGAGAAGAGGAAAGGAGGGATTAGTCAGGGAAGGACTTTTGGAGGAGATGTGCCTTGGGGAGAGAAATTATCTGTCTGATATGAGGAGGGATGGTGTTCCAGGCCAGAGGTAGGATGTGGGGGAGACGTAGGTGGTTAGATAGACAAGCTTGAGGTATAATGAGAAGGTTAGCATTAGAGGAACAAAGTGTGCGGGATGGGTTGTAGTAGGAGAGTAGCGAGTTGAGGTAGAAGGGGGCAAGGTGATTGAGTGCTTTAAAGCCAATGCCGAGGAGATATATGGCGGAGCTGGTATTAGAATACAGGTCCTTCTGACACTCAGGCCTGTGCTCTAACCACTAAGCAACATTGCTGTATGCCCTCTCCTACATCACCTCGCTTCTCTCCTATTACAACCAAGCCCGCACACATCACTCCTCTAATGCCTCGCACATCCTCTAGACTGTCAGCTCACTGAGGGCAGGGAATGTGTTATATTGTTTTATTGTAAACTCCCGAGCGCTTGTTACGGTGTTCTGCACACAGTAAGCACTCAATTGCTCTGATGGACTGACTGTCTCCCGCAAATCCCCTGCCGATAGTGGCGACTCACCTCTCGGGACGCACGGCTCCTAATTTCATTCATTCATTAGTATTTATTGAGCCCTTACTGTGTGCAGATTACTGTACTGAGTGCTTGGGAATTACAATTCAGCCTCCGTGCCCCGTTGTCTCCAACACGCAGCAGGACACCCAGACGCGCGTCTGCTCCTTACCTCACCGCACCACGTGGCGGCGGTCGGAGGCTTCCCAATCTCAGTGGTACTTCCTGCTCGGCCATGCACTCCGCCTGCCTCCCGGAGTCAGTCAGTCAGTCAGTCATTCATATTTATTGAGCGCTTACTGTGGATAGAGCATTTTAATAAGCGCTTGGGCGTGCAAAATATAACAATAAACAGCTGCAATCCCTGCCCACAGCGAGCTTATTGTCTAGAGGGGTAGACAGACATTATTATGAATAAATACATGACAGATATGGACGTGAGTGCTCTGGGACTGGGAGGGAGGATGAATTAAGGAGGCCGGTTAGGGGTGGGATGCCGGGCTGAAAGGCCACAGATCTGGGGTTCCCCGGCTTCTGCGGCCCGCAGCTGCGCAAAGCCCCTTCATCGGCCCTTTCTCAACTAGTAAATCCCTCACTCACTCAATCAGTCAGTCAATTGTATTTATTGAGCTCTTTCCGTGTGCAGAGCATTGTACTAAGCGCTTGGGAGAGTACAATAGAGTACAATTAGCAGACACGTTCCCTGTCCATGATAGGTTAAGTGCTTACAAGGTGCCAGGCACTGTACTAAGCACTGGGGAAGATACAAGTTATTCAGGTTGGATTCAGTTCCTGTCCCACATGGGGCTCACAGTCTTAATCCCCATTTTACAGATCAGGGAACTGAGGCCCAGAGAAGCGAAGTGACTTGCCCAAGGTCACATAGCAGACAAATGGCCGAGCCAGATTTAGAAACCAGGTCCTCTGACTCAGTTTCTTGTGGGCAGGAAGTGTGTCTACCAACTCGGTTGTATTGTATTCTCCCCAGCATTTAGTACAGTGCTCTGAATAAAAAGAAGTGATCAATAAATACAATTGATTGATTGATTGATTGACCTAACTCACCTTGTCCACATAATTCCTCTGGCCTGGAACTCCTTCCCCCTTCATATTCGACAGACCACCATCCTCTCCAACTTCAAAGCCTTATTAAAACCGCATCACTGTGATAAAACCCTCATTTGCCCGACACACCATCCCCCCTGTATCACCCATGCATTTTGGTCTGTATCCCCTAAGCACTTGATAGTCACCCCACATCAATTTGATACATACTCTCACATTCCATAATTTACTTTAATGTCTATCTCCCCCTGTAGACTGTAAACCCCTTGTCGCAGGCACCGTATCTACAATCTTTATCGTATGGCACTTTCCCAAGGGCTCGGTAGAATGCAGCACGGGTCTAGAAGTTCGGTGATCTGGGTTCTAATCCCAGTTTTCTGTTGTATGACCTCGATTTGTGTGACTGTGAGCCCACTGTTGGGTAGGGACTGTCTCTATATGTTGCCAATATGTACTTCCCAAGCGCTTAGTACAGTGTTCTGCACACAGTAAGCGCTCAATAAATACGATTGATTGATTTGTTTGTTTTATGGTATTTTTAAGCCCTTACTATGTGCCAAGCACTGTACTAAGCACTGTAGTAGATAAAAGGGAATCAGTTCAGACACAGCCCACGGCCCACATGGGGCTCACAGTTCTAATCCCCATTTTACAGATGTGGTAACTGAGGTACAGAGAAGTGAAGTTACTTGCCCAAGGTCACACGGCAGACAGGTGGCAGAGCAGGGATTAGAACCCAGGTCCTTCTGACTCCCAGGCCCGGACTCTATCCACTAAGCAACACTGCTTCATGCTTGCTGCTTGGTAAAGACACTTTCTCTGTGCCTCAGTTACCTCGTTTATTAAATGGGGATTCAATAGCTGCTCTCTCTCCCACTTAGACTGAGAACTCCACCTGGGACCTGATTATCTTGTATATTATTATTATTATTATTATTATTATTATTATTAAACACTCATAACCAAGACCACTGCTCTAACCCTTGACTGACTGAACTGTGTTTACTATATCTGCTTCCAGTCTATTTCAACAGTTACCACGCCCGCAGAACCCTGCATCCACTCTTGCATAGTTAGATCAGCAGGGCAGGGGGTGGCATGAAGAGGCATAGAAATCAGATTTTCTACCCTAGCTCTAGAATGTCAGAGGCTGCTCCTGCCAAACATATCCCTTCCCACACCAAGAGAGCTGTTGATGGGGAAGACTAATCAATCAATCAATCAATCAATATTATTTATTGAATGCTTACTGTGTGCAAAACATTGTACCAAGTGCTTGGGGGAGTACAATACATCAGAGCTGGTACACACGATCCCTGTCCACAAGGAGATTGCAGTCTACAGGGAGAACTCAGGCATTAATCAATCCATTAATGGTATTATTGTTCACTTCCTGTGTGCAAAGCACGGTACTAAGGGCTCAGAGTTGGTGGACATGATCCCTGTCCACAGCGAGCTTCAGTCTAGAGGGGGACACAGACATGAATCTAAATAAATATCGAAGGAGAGTCCTGGCCAAAGCAGCCCAGCCAAAGAAAAGGATCTTTGCCGACTAGGATGTGGAAAAGTTCACGTGACATAATTTTTCTTTTCGAAAGCTTTCCTGCCCAAGAAGCTTGCTCATAGCGGCCTTCATATCACGGTTTCTCAGGCTGTAGATGAGGGGGTTGAGGGTCGGGGGAACCACAGTGTAAAACACAGACACCAGTAGGTCCAGTGCCCAGGGGGTGTCCGATACTGGTTTCAGGTAGGCGAAGAATCCAGAAGAGATGAAAAGAGTGATGACAAAGAGGTGGGGCAGGCATGTGGAGAAAGCTTTGGCCCGGCCCTCGGCCACCGGCATTCTCTGCACGGCCCGAAAGATGCGCACATATGAGATGATGATGAGCACGAAGCAGAGTAAGCTTAAGCAGATGGCCATGGCTAAACTCACATGTTCGGCGATATGGCTAGCGGAACAGGTGAGCCTCAGCAACTGGGAGGGTTCACAGAAAAACCGGTGGACGTCGTTGGGGCCACAGAAGGACAAGGAGAAAGTACTGGCAGTGAACAACACGGCGATCAGACTGCCGCTGAGCCAGGAGGCGGCCAGCATAGAAGCACAAGCTCCACGGTGCATGATGATGTCATAGCGCAGGGGGTGGCAGATGGCCACATAGCGGTCGTGGGACATGACAGTGAGCAGGGCCAACTCCGATCCTGCCATGAAAATCAGAAGAAAGACCTGGGCAGCGCAAGCCGGCAGGGAGATGGAGTTGACGTTTGTGATGGAGTTGAGGGTGGACTTGGGGACGGTGATGGAGATGTAGCACACGTCGATGAGGGACAGGTTCCTGAGGAAGAAGTACATTGGGGTCTGGAGGCGCCGGTCGAGGATGGTGACGGTGACGATGAGGAGATTCCCTGTCAGGGCAGCCACGTAGACCAGCAGGAGCAGTGTGGCGTGGACCAGCTGCAGCTCCCGGACCCCCGAGAACCCCAGAAGCAGGAATCTGGTCACTGTGGTGACGTTGACCATCGGCTGGGAAATGCCGTGAGCTGCCTTGGGGAGAGAAGGAGTCATCACGAAAGGATCAGGCTCCAATCAAGAGTGTCTGCTAGGGCTGTTGGGAAGTTTCTGGAGCAGCAGCGTGGCCTGGACAAAAACGCACGGGCTAAGAAGTCAGAGGACCTGGGTTCTAGTCCCAGCTCTGCCACTTGTCCGCTATGTGACCTTGGGCAAGTAATTTCATTTCTCTAGGGCTCAGTTACCTCATCTATAAAAAAAAAAATGAAGACTGTGAACACTTTGTGGGACAGCGACTGTGTCCAGCCCGATTAGCTTGATGATGATGGTGATATTTGTTAAGTGCTTACTATGTGCCAAGCACTGTTCTAAGCCCTGAAGTAGAAGGTAATCAGGTTGTCCCACGTGGGGCTCACAGTCTTATTCCATATTTTACAGATGAGGGAACTGAGGCACAGAGAAGTGAAGTGACTTGCCCAAGGTCACACAGCTGACAAGTGGAGGAGGCGGGATTAGAACCCATGAACTCTGACTTCCAAGCCTGGGCTCTTTCCAGTAGGCCATGCTGCTTCTCTGGATCTACCCTGCTTGTATCTACCCCCGTGATGAGTAGAGTGCCTGGTACATAGCAAGCACTTAACAAATACCAGTGTTAATATTATGGAGAAGACCCATCAAACAGAGAAGCAGCATGGCTCAGTGGAAAGAGCACGGGCTTTGGAGTCAGAGGTCACGAGTTCAAACCCCGGCTCTGCCAATTGTCAGCTGTGTGACTTTGGGCAAGTCACTTAACTTCTCTGTGCCTCAGTTCCCTCATCTGTAAAATGGGGATTAAGACTGTGAGCCCCCCGTGGGGCAACCTGATCACCTTGTAACCTCCCCAGTGCTTAGAACAGTGCTTTGCACATAGTAAACCCTTAATAAATGCCATTATCATTTTTATTATATATACTGAACTTTTACTGTATGCAGAGTATTGTACTAAGTGCTTGGGAAAATACAAAATAACAAAGTTGGTGGACACATTGGTAGCCATCGAACAAATCCTGGATTGTAAAGGCAGAATCCAGGAGCCTAGCCCCTGGCCCTTCCTCACCCAAGGGGGTTTACTACGCACAGTAGCAAAGGGTGCACACACAGAGCCCATCGCTTGAGGGATAGTGCCACGAGGTACAAACCTGCAGCACTTTAGCTAATATAGTCAACAGCGACCGCCTTCTGTGCCAGTCCACTGAGATGCCGGTTGCACGGCTTTTAGCAGCTGTAATTGGGAAAGGATCGGGTCCAAGGAGGACAACGTGGGCCGCTGTTAGGAAGGACACCCACTGAACCTCGTGGCCTGCCGGTACAGGGAGACTGAACTCGGGGCAAGTGGCCATATGGCAGGAACTAAAAGAGCAGAGTTTCCCTACGGAGGAAGTAAAGTGGCTTAGTGGAAAGTGCACAAGCTTAGGAGTCAGAGGTTGCGGGTTCTATTCGTGGCTCTGTCACTTGTCAGCTGTGTGATTTTGGGCAAGTCACTTAACTTCTCTGTGCCTCAGTTACCTCATCTGTAAAATGGGGATTTAGACTGTGAGCCCCACGTGGAACAACCTGATTACCTTGTATCTACCCCAGCGCTTGGAACAGTGCTTGGCACATAGTAAGCACCTAACAAGTACCATCATCATTATTATTATTATATCCTGATGCTGCCGACCTGGGGAGGGCAGACCAACAGCTCCACAGACCAGGGAGGCTAGAAGGAGGATCCAGCAGGCCCGTCCAGCAGAGGGTGGCCACGACCCTCTCACAGTCTGGGTGCTCTCCGCATATGACTTTCCCACTGAATGACCACCACGAAGTCTCCTTCCTGGTAGACACCGGGGTTCTTCAGGAATTTTCACCCACCTCTGGTCCACGTCCTACCACTTGCCTGAAACGCCCTCCCTCCTAAAATCTGCCAGACGATCACTTCTCCCTCCTCCAAAGCCTTACTGAAGCTACATCTCCTCCAGAGTCCTTCCCAGACTAGGCCGCACATTTCCTCATCTCCCATTCCCTTCTGCATCGCCCTGACTTGCTCCCTTTGCTTTTCCCTCCCTCCCAGCTACACAACACTTAAACATGCATCTGTAATTTTCTTTGTTTATATTGATTGCTGTTTATTTTTACTGATGTCTGTCTCCCTCCCTCTGGACCATGAGCTCATTGTGGGCAGATATTGTCACGCCGCATTGCTCTATTTTAGTTTCCCAAGCGCTTAGTTTAGTGATCTGCACACAGTAAGTGCTTAGTAAATACGATTGAATGAATGAATGAACGTTGAAACCTGCACTAACCCAGTTAACAAGTTTAACTTGCAAGTAGTACTAAACCAGCCTCAAGTGAGAGATCAGTGTTTGACACTGCTGTTAACTGACACTAAACGTCCCCGATGAAGAAAGGTTCCTGATGATGACCTGAGAACATCTCCATTCTGTTCTAAACTACTGAAAAGATTGTGTGAATGTCTTGGGATTGAGTGTACCCTCGCGTTTGTATAAGAGTGTGAATGTGTAGAGTATTCTGCTTTAAGAGTTGAAAAGATTGCAAGAATGCATTGGGATTAAGGTCCCCCTCATGTTTGCGTGTGTAGAATGGAAGAAGTTTTGGGAACCCCAAGACGTTGAGATAATAGTAATGATAATAATTATAATGATGATATTTATCAAGCACTTACTATGTGCCAGTCACAGTACTAAGCGCTGGGGTAGATACTAGGTAATCGGATTGACACAGTCACAATCTTACAGAAAAGGTAACTGAAGCACAGAAAATTTAAGAGACGTTTCCAAGGTCGCACAGAAAACAAGCGGCAGAGACAGGTTTAGAATCCATAACCTTCTGAATCCCAGGCCTGTGCTCTATCCACTACACCGTGCTGCTTCTACATGGAGATTTGAGGTGATGCCTACAGAAAGATTATTTTTATGGATGTGGGTGAAACAGGAATGAGAGAAGGTTATGAAAAAGGAAACAAGTGAAAGGCCTGAAGATCTACCGCTAAGGAGATAATGTGGGAGTGAATATAGATAAGAGGGAATCCCTATGTCTCAGAAAGGAATGAGAATGTTGAAGAAAGTTTTAGGCATCTCCTGGGGGGTGGAAATTGACACTTCATTTGATGGGGAGGATATACTGTACCCTGTGTCTGTGAAAGTGTGTGCAGAATGAGTTATGTTAGACTGAAAGGGCCAGTGTACTTTCCAAGCCCCTAGTACAGTACTCTGCAAACAGTAAGCACTCAATAAGTACCATTGAAGGAATGAATGATAATGTGTGTTGTGCATTGCGAAGAGAAATTCCCAACTGAATTTGGGTAGCTCCACAGGTTGAGAGTCGTCTTACTAGTCTGGTGTTTTTAATCCTTTTCCCTTCCCTCAACTTCTTGAAGTCACCCAGTTAGTTGCAGGAAATCTCGGGGGCTGAAGCTATCAGTTTGGAAGATCCAAAAGGAATTTGTTTGAGAAAAGACATCTCCTTCAAGCAAAAGCTTGCCTCCCTCAAGTAAATGGTTGCTTTCCTCAGTCAAAACGCACCTCCCTCAATGAAATAGTTAAGTGTGAAACAGCAAAGGAGGTAATTGGGAGATAATTTTCAATTGCTTTCTATGCTGAAATTCTATTGCATTAGATTGTGCTTAAATTGATTTTAAAAAAGTAAATAGGCAAGTCAAATACAAACTGTACAGCAAGCCGCAAGTCCTATTGGAAAGAGCCTGGACCTGGGGGTCAGAGGACCTGGGTTCTAATTCCATCTCCACCACTTGTCTGCTGTGTGACCTTTGGCAAGTCACCTGACTTCTCTGTGCCTCAGTTGTTTCATTTGTAAAATGGGAATAAGGACTGTGAGGCCCGTGTGGAACATGGGCTGTGCCCAACCTGATTTGTGTGTATCCACCCCAGCGCTCCAGGCACACAGTAAGCACTTGCACTTAACAAATCCCAAAATCATTATTATGTTCTCTGCTCACAACGAGCTTACAGTCTAGAAGGCGAGACCGACATTAATAGAAATAAATAAATTACAGATATGTTTATAACTGCTGTGAAGCTGAGGTTGGGGTGAATATGGGGTGCAAATCCAAGTGCCAGGGTGATACAGAAGAGAAAAGGAGAAGAAGAAAAGAGGACTTACTCAGAGAAGGCCTCTCAGAGGGGATAATAATTAATAATGATTATAATATTTGTTAAGCAGTTACTATGAGCCAGGCACTTTCCTAAGCATTGGGGAGGATACTAGCAAATCGGACTGGACACAGTCCCTGTCCCGTGAGGGTCTCGCAATCTCAATATCCATTTTACAGATGAGGCAACTTAGGCACAGAGAAGTGATGTGAGTTGCCCAGGGTCACAGAGCAGATACGTGGTGGAGGCAGGCTTAGAACCCATGACGTTCTGACTTCCAGGCCTGTGCTCTATCCACTACAGCATCTGATTTTAATATGGCTTTGAAGGTGGGGAGACTGGTGATCTGTTGGATATGAAGTGGGAGAGTGTCCCTAGCCAGAGACAGGATGTGGGCAACGGCTTTTTAGCGAGATAGATGAGATCAAGTTATAGTGAGTAGGGTGGCACTAGAGGAGCAAAGTGTGTGGGCTGGCTTGTCGTAGATCAGTGAGGTGAGGTAGGAAGGGGCAAGGTGATTGAGTGCTTTCAAGCCATGTGGTAAGGAGTTGCTGTTTGATGCGGAGGTGGATGGGCAACCAATTGGGGTTCTTGAGGAGTGGGGAGACACGAACAGAACGAATGAATTATGGACTGGAGTGGGGAGAGACAGGAGGCTGGGAGGTCAGTGAAGGACTGGTGCAGTAGTTAAGGCAATGGCTGATTGCAGAAAACTTTCTGTCATCATGGGGGAGATAGGAGGGAGATGGGGATGCCAGCACAACCACAACAGCAAATGCAAAACCAGGTACAACCCAGGGAAAGTTCTATTCCAGTCAGCCAACTTGGAGCCATTTGCACTCTAACGATGTGCCTAGAGTTATGGCCTTTGACAGATACTCTCTTGCTAGGGTTACCCAGAATGGGAAGGTCTAAGATGAATCATCAGACAAAGTTGATTCACCTGTGCTGGGTGGCAGTGGCATAGGAAAGAGTCAAAGAGGCTTTTACTGTGTGGACGAAGGCAGTGGTAAACCATTTCTCTATTTTGTTTATCAAGATAACTCTATGAAACTCTAAGAATGCATACCAGAATGACTACGGATATAGTGAATAGAGGACGTTCTGGAGAAAATATACTCAAGGAGTCGCTACGAATTGGGAAACAACTCGATGACATTTGATAATGACCATGCGCCACCCTTTGTCCTCTGAGAATGGTGTTGATGTTAAGGAGGCCTGGGTCCTGGACTGGAGTAGGGCAGAGTAAAATCAGTGAGCACCAGTCCATATTCCACTCTGCTGCCTGGGTCATTTTTCTCCAAAAACGTTCAGGACATGTCACCCACTCCTTAAAAAATTTCAATGGTTGCCCATCCACCTCCATATCAAAGAAAAACTCTTCACCATTCGTCTTAAAACACTCCATCACCTTGCCCCCTCCTACCTCACCTTGCTTCTCTCCTATTACAACTCAGAACATACACTTCGCTCCTCTAATGCTAAACGTCTCAGTAGGCCTCGATCTCACCTATCACGCCCCTGACCACTCACCCAAGTCCTGCCTCTGACCTGGAATGCCCTGCCTTCTCAAATGCAACAGATAAGTACTCTTCCCCACTTCAAAGCCTTATGTAAGGCACATCTTCTCCAGTAGACCTTCCCTGACTAAGCCCCCCCTTTCCTCTTCTACCACTCCCTTCGGCGTCACCCAAACGTTCTCCCTTTTTTTCGTTCCAGCGTGCAGCATGGAGCAGTGGAAAAGAGCACGGGCTTTGGAGTCAGAGGTCATGGGTTCAAATCCCGGCTCTGCCAATTGTCAGCTGTGTGACTTTGGGCAAGTCATTTAACTTCTCTGGACCTCAGTTACCTCATCTAGAAAATGGAGATTAAGACTGTGAGCTTCCCGTGGGCAACCTGATCACCTTGTAACCTTCCCAGCACTTAGAACAGTGCTTTGTTCACAGTTAGCGTTCTGTAAATATGATTGATTGATTGCTTTGCAAATAATAAGCACTTAATAACTGCGATCATTATTATTATTATTACCCACATCCAGTCCTACAGCACTTACGCACATATCTGCAATTCATTTGTTTGTATTAATGTCTGTCTCCCCCAGCTCTAGACTGTAAACTCTTTGTGGGTAGGGAATGTGTCTGTTTATAGTTGTATTGTACTCCCCCAAAAACATTGTACAGTGCTCTGAGCACACTAAGCCAATAAATGTGATTGAAGCAATTAATATTCGTTAAGCACTTACCAGTGCCAAGCACTGAACTAAGCGCTGGGGTAAATACAAGAAAAGCAGCCCCCACATGGGGCTCGCAGTCTAAGGAGAACAAATATTGAGCACTCATTTGCAGATTTGCAGAGTTCCAGAGAAATTAAGTGACTTGCCTAAGGCCACACAGCAGGCTTGTGGTGGAAACGGAATTCGAACCCAAGTCTCTAACTCCCAGGGCAGTGTTCATTCCACTAAACCAAGCTGCTTCTCTCATAGATCATCAACTGAGTTCTCCCCTCTACTTTTCAGGAAGGAACAGTTTGCTTTCCTGCCATTGGTGGGAGAAGAATCTCTCTTTTTCCCCAGAACCCCTCATGTTCTTACCTCCAGTTCCATTTTAGCATAAGTGGGCTTCAGGGTTAGCTAGCCTGAGACTCCCTCCCTTACATATGCACCAGACCACCACTCTCTCCAGCTTCAATCAATCAATCAATCGTATTTATTGAGCGCTTATTGTGTGCAGAGCACTGTACTAAGCGCTTGGGAAGTACAAGCTGGCAACATATAGAGACAGTCCCTACCCAACAGTGGGCTCACAGTCTAGAAGGGGGAAAGCCTTCAAAGCCTTAATAAGAGTGCATCTCCTCCAAAAGGTCTCCCCCACAAAAAATCTCTTTTCCCTGGCTTTCTTTCTCTTCTGCATTACCTATGCACTTGGATCTGTGATGTTTGGGTATTTAATATCTGCCCCACTCCCAACCCCACAACACTTCTGTGCATATCTTTAAATTATATATTATAAATTATTTGTTTATATTAATTTCTGTCTCCCCCTCTTGATTGTAAGCTCGTTGTGGACAGGGAACAAATCTATCAACTCTGTTGTGCTGTACTCTCCCAGGTTTTTAGTACAGTGTTCTGCACACCGTAAGTTCTCTATAAATACCATTGATGATGAGATAGACAAGGGGTGTATATGCTCTGGATATGAAGGAAATGGGGGTGTTAGAGTAATAAGCATTCATGCATTCTTTCAATCATATTTATTGACAGCTTACTGTGTGCAGAGCACTGTACTAAGCACTTCGAAAGTACAGTTCAACAACAAACTGAGACAATCCCTGCCCACAGTGGCTCACAGTCTAGAAGGGGGGAGAGAGCAATCATAATATTGGTATTTGTTAAGCACTTCCTTTATATCAACCACTGTACTAAGTGCTCCCGCCTTACCTCCTTCCTCTCCCCACAGCACCTGTATATATGTATATATGTTTGTATGTATTTATTACTCTATTTATTTATTTATTTTATTTGTACATATTTATTCTATTTATTTTATTTTGTTAATATGTTTTGTTTTGTTCTCTGTCTCCCCCTTCTAGACTGTGAGCCCACAGTTGGGTAAGGACCATCTCTATATGTTCCCAACTTGTACTTCCCAAGCGCTTAGTACAGTGCTCTGCAGACAGTAAGCGCTCAATAAATATGATTGATTGAATGAATGAATAGGAGATGATCATGTCCCAAACGGGACTCACAGTCTAAGTAGGAGGGAGAACAGGGATTAAATCCCTATTTGGCAGATGAGGTAACTGAGGCATAGGGCGGTTAAGTAACTTGCCCAAGGTCATACAACAGGTATGTGGAGGAGTCAGGATTAGAACTTAGGGCCTCTGACTACCAGGCCCTGGTTCTATCCACTAGGCCACACTGCTCTTCAAGCATCATTATTAATCAACATGTACAGGACGCTCTTCTGGGCTCTGAGTAGTCACAGACATGTTAATACCCTTCCTTCCTTCCAGGCCCTACAGCCTAATTCAGTGGTTCCCTAACTTTGGAGCTGGAGTTCATGGGAGCATCTTGTTGTGAGGTTGGAGTCAACAAACATCCTCACCTCTCAGCCACTTATATATCCCGGTTTAGCTGAGCCTGTCTCAGATTCCTGGAGGTTGTCTGAGGAAGTTATAGAAAACAATAGACAAACAACCCCCTCACTCCTCTCCTTCTACAGCCCAGCCTGCACACTCCAATCCTCTGCCGCTAACCTCCTCACTGTGCCTCATTCTTGCCAGTCCAGCCGTCAACCTCTGGCACACATCCTATCTCTGGCCTGGAATACCCTCATTCCTCAAATCTACCAAACTAGCACACTTCCCCTTCAAAGCCCTACTGAAAGCTCACCTTTTCCAGGAGGCCTTCCCAGCCTGAGTCCCCCTTTTCCTCTACTCCTCCTCCCTTCCCCATTGCCCCAACTCCCTCCCTCTTCTCTACCGCCCCTCCCCGTCCCAAAGCACTTGTGTACATATGTGCCTATTTATCATTGTATTTATTTTATTAATGACGTGTATAAATCTATAATTCTATTCACTTATATTGAAGCTATTGATGCCTGTTTACCTGGGGTTGTTTTTGTTGTTGTCTGTCTCCCCTCTTCCATACTGTAAGGCTGTTGTTGGGTAGGGATTATCCCTATTTGTTGCTGAGTTGTACATTCCAAGCACTTAGTACAGTGCTCTGCACACAATAAGCACTCAATAAATATTGTTGAATGAATGAATGCCAGCTATATCTGCTGGACCCTCCCAACCAAACTGGTCTTGATCATTTCAAGTTTGAATTGGTAAAGCATCTTTACATTGTGCCTTGTTTGACTTCAACAAAGTTCTAGGACTTGTAGTGGGACTCCTAGAGGGAAGGTAAAACCTCATGTGTTAGGTTTCCACGAAGATGATATGTTCAGAAGAACCAACCACAGAGAGTGACTGAAAGTGGGATGGGGCATGAGTAGCCATAATAGTAGCAGTAGTGGTAATAGCAGTAGTAGCAGTAGTAGAGGTGGTAATAGTAGTAGTGGAAAGAGGAGCAGGAGGAGAAGAGGAAGGCAGAGGAGTATTTTGGTGTATTTGATAGAGCACTGGCCTGAGAGTCAGAAGGTCAAGGGTTCTAATCCCTGCTCCACCACCTGTCTGCTGTTTGATCTTGGACAAATCACTTGACTTCTCTGTGCCTCAGTTACCTCATCTGTAAAATGGGGGTTGAGACTGTGAACCCCACATGGGACTGGGACTGTGTACAATCTAATTTGCTTGTAACCACTCCAGGGCTTAGTATAGTGCCTGGCACATAGTAAGCGCTTAACAAATTCCACAGTTATTAGTAGGAGAAGTAGTAGTAGCAGCAGAAGTAATAATAATAGAAGTACTGGTAGTAGTAGCAGTAGTAATTGCAACAGTAGTAGTCATAGTAGCAGCAGTAGTAATAGTCGCTGTAATAGTAGTAATAATAGTAGCAGTAGTAATAAAAATAATAATATTGGCATTTGTTAAGCACTTACTGTGTGCCAAGCTTTGTTCTAACTGCTGGAGTAGATACAAGGTAATCACGTTGTCCCATGTGGGACTCACAGTCTTAAATTATCTGGGCCTCTGTTACCTCATCTGTAAAATGGGGATTAAGACTGTGAGCCCCATGTAAGGCAACCTGATTACCTTGTATTTTCCCCAGCACATAGAACAATGCTTGGCAAATAGTAGGCACTTAACAAATACCAAAATTATTATTATTATTCTTAGCAATAATAATAATAATCCCCATTTTACAGATTAGGTAACTGAGACCCAGAGAAGTGAAGTGACTTGTCTGAAGTTACACAGCTGACAAGTGACAGAGTAAGGATTATAACCCATGACCTTTGACTCCCAAGCCCGTGCTCTTTCCACTAAGCCACTCTGCTTCTCTACTACTCTTACTAGAAATAGTACGAGTGGTATTAGTAATAATAGCAGTAGTAATAGTAGTAGCCATGGTAGCAGAAGTAGAAATAGTAGTAGTAATTGTAGTACTAGTAACAATAGTAGTAGTAATGGCAGCAATAGTAATAGTGGCAATAGTCATGATATTCATAATAATCAGTGGTATTTATTGAGCACTTCTTTGCAGCCCACTGTACTAAGTGCTTGGAAAAGGACAATGCAACAGTAGTAGTAGTAAAAGTGGTGATAGATGTAATAGCAATAGTAGTAATGGTAGTAGTAATGGTGATAATAATAGTTGTGGTATTTGTTAAGAGCTTATTACGTGCCAAGCACTGTACGAAAATACAAGATGATCAGGTTCAACATGGGGCCCACAGTCTAAGTAGGAAGGAAAACAGGTACTGAATCCCCATTTGACAGATGAGATAACTGAGGCAATGAGAAGTGAAGTGACTTGCCCAAATTCACAGGGCAGGCAAGTGGCAGATCAGGATTGTAGTGCAGTTCCTCTGATTCGCAGTCCAGTGCTCTTTCTACTGGGCCACACTACTTCCTGATCATTCATCCCTCTCCTTAATCTCCCAGCCCAACCCTGTCCCCCCTCACCCCCGAGCTTTAAGCTCCTTGAGGGAAGGAATCAAGTCTATCAAATCCGTTGTCTTGTACTTTCCCAAACACTTAATACAGTGCTCTGCACATAGTAAGTACTTAATAAATACCATCGATTGATTACTATGACTATCCTAGTAACTGCTTGATAAATACCATAACAATGATAATAATAATAATTATCTTGTTTTGAAAGGCAGAAAAAGAAAGATGAACAGAGGAAGAGGGAGAAATAGAAAGGGAGAATTGAAGATGTGAGAAAGAGCAATGCAGAGACAAACAGAGTGACAGGAGTCAGGAGAGAGGTGAGAGGGAGAGGAAGAGGATGGGGAGAGAGAAAGTGTCTGTGGTGCCATTGCAGGGCCCACTGGGGCTATTTAGATGTCTATTCTATATTCTTTGGGGCTCCCAGGAGTCTATCTCTAATGGCATCTTTGTAATAGAACATAATGATTTACCCTTTCAATTTTGAGTCCTTTACACCCTTGAAGAGGTAGCAAATCGAAATTCGGAGATCTCAGGTATTTCACCTTCGCCTAGGAAACATGCAGGAGGCTGATCCGCCCATCATGGTCTCCACAGCATAATCAAAATGAATCTCCCTGTGTGGGCCCCTCCCTGCCCCCATTTTATAAATAAAGAAATGGAGGCGGAGAGAGGGGCGGTGATGGGGTCTGAGCTCTACTATAGGTAAACCTCTGGGATGTTCATCTGGGAACCGGCAGGTGGGGAGAAGCAGCTTAAGGGCTGGAGGAGTTGGTTGGGCGGGGGGCATCGCTTGATGGAGGTCCTCAACTCTCATCCAATCAATGGTATTTATTGAGTGCTTAAAATGTGCATGACACTATTCTAAGCACTGAGGTTATATCAGGATGGATGCCATCCTTGTCCCATATAGGGTTTCCAGTATAAGTTGGAGATTGATCGATTGATTGATTGATTGCATGAATGCGAGTGATCATAAGCAAGCAGAACTCCTGCCCACTGGCTTTAAGGCACTCAGTTTAGCTCTTTCCTCTCCCCTTAAGCTGCCTCCTCTCCCACAGTACCCCAGCTCACACATTTCATTCCTCACATGCCACCCTGCCTCATTCTTGTTTTTCTCACCATCAATCTGTTGCTTTCCTCCTTCCTGGAACACCCTCAACGTTCACATCCGGAAGACCACCACTGTCCGCATCTTCAAGATCTTTCTAGAATCATATCTCCTTCAAGAGATCTTCCCAGATTATTCTTTCATCTCCCCACCGTATTTCCTCCTCAATGACCATGGCTACTCTCATACAGCACATTGCACTTATAGACACATCTTTATCCTCTCTGGCTTCCTTTTAACTGTAATTATTTTAATGCCTATCTCCCACACTATATTATAAGCTCCTTGAAGGAAGGGAGTAATGTCTTCTAACTCTACTGTACTCTCACAAGCATCTAAGACAGTGATCTGTACAGAGTATGTGACTGATAAATATCGTCCATTGACTGATTGCTGTGGTTATGTCAGTTCCAAGTAATTCTGTGAAGTACCCTCTCCACTTTCTCCTCACAAGGGATGTCATTGGGCTCAGAGAAGGAGGGAGGAAGAGGGATAGAGATGGAGAGAGAGAGAGAGAGACTGAGAGAGCGAGTCTGTAAGCTCCTTGTGGACAGAGATTACATCTACCCAAGCCGTCACCAAAACCTGCCGGTCTCAGCTCCGCATCATTGCCAAGATCCGCCCTTTCCTCTCCATCCATACCGCTACCCTGCTCGTTCAAGCTCTCATCCTATCCCGTCTGGACTACTGCATCAGCCTTCTCTCTGATCTCCCATCCTCGTGCCTCTCCCCACTTCAATCCATACTTCATGCTGCTGCCCGGATTGCCTTTGTCCAGAAACGCTCTGGGCATGTTACTCCCCTCCTCAAAAATCTCCAGTGGCTACCAATCAATCTGCACATCAAGCAGAAACTCCTCACCCTGGGCTTCAAGGCTGTCCATCACCTCGCCCCCTCCTACCTCACCTCCCTTCTCTCCTTCTACAGCCCACCCCGCACCCTCCGTTCCTCTGCCGCTAATCTCCTCACTGTACCTCGTTCTTGCCTGTCCCGCCATCGACCCCCGGTCCACGTCATCCCCCGGGCCTGGAATGCCCTCCCTCTGCCCACCCGCCAACCTTGCTCTCTACCTCCCTTCAAGGCACTACTGAGATCTCACCTCTTCCAGGAGGCCTTCCCAGACTGAGCCCCTTCCTTCCTCTCCCCTTCGTCCCCATCTCCATCCCCCCATCTTACCTCCTTCCCTTCCCCACAGCACCAGTATATATGTTTGTACATATTTATTACTCTATTTATTTATTTATTTTACTTGTACATATCTATTCTATTTATTTTATTTTGTTAGTATGTTTGTTTTTGTTCTCTGTCTCCCCCTTTTAGACTGTGAGCCCACTGTTGGGTAGGGACTGTCTCTATATGTTGCCAACTTGTACTTCCCAAGCGCTTAGTACAGTGCTCTGCACACAGTAAGCGCTCAATAAATGCGATTGATTGATTGATCTACCAACTCTATTGTATTGATGTTAATTACGTACTTACTATATACCAAGCATTGGACTAAGCTCTGGGGTAGATACAAATTAATCACGTTGGACCTTGTCCTCATCATTCATTCGTTCATTCATTCATTCAATCGTATTTGTTGAAAACTTACCGTGTGCAGAGCACTGTACTAAGAGCTTGGGAAGTACAAGTTGGCAACATATAGCGACGGTTCCTACCCAAAAACGGGCTCACAGTCTAGAAGGGGGAGACAGACAACAAAACAAAACATGTGGACAGGTGGCAAGTCATCAGAATAAATAGAAATAAAGCTAGATGCACATCATTAACAAAATAAATAGAATAGTAAATATATACAAGTAAAATAGAGTAATAAATCTGTACAAACATATATACAGGTGAAGAGGGGAAGGAAAGGAGATAGGGCGGGGGGGATGGGGACGAGGAGAAAAAAAGGGAGTTCACTCTGGAAAGGCCTCCTGGAGGAGGTGAGCTCTCAGTAGGGTTTTGAATGGAGGAAGAGAGCTAGCTTGGCAGATGTGCAGAGGGAGGGCATTCCAGGCCAGGGAGAGGACGTGAGCCGGGGGTCGATGGCGGGATAGGCGAGAACGAGGTACAGTGAGGAGCTCAGCGGCAGAGGAGCAGAGGGTCCGGGCTGGGCTGTAGAAGGAGAGAAGGGAGGTGAGGTAAGAGGGGGCGAGGTGGTGGAGAGCCTTGAAGCCGAGAGTTAGGAGTTTTTGCTTGATGCGTAGGTTGACTGGCAGCCACTGGAGATTTTTGTGAAGGGGAGTAACATGCCCAGAGCGTTTCTGCACAAGGATGATGCGGGCAGCAGCGTGAAGTGGGAGGGACAGGAGGATGGGAGATCAGAGAGGAGGCTGATCCAGTAATTCAGTTACGATAGGATGAGAGACTGAAACAGCAAGGTAGCGGTTTGGATGGAGAAGAAAGGGCGGATCTTGGTGATGTTGCGGAGGTGAGACTGGCAGATTTACGTGACGGATGGGATGTGAGGGGTGAACGAGAGAGTGGAGTCGAGGATAACACCAAGGTTATGGGCTTGTGAGATGGGAAGCATGGTAGTGCTGTCTACAGTGACGGAAAAGTCAGAGAGAGGGCAGGGTTTGGGAGGGATAATAAGGAGTTCAGTCTTGGACACATTGAGTTTCAGATTTCGGGCAGACATCCAGATGGAGATGTCCTGAAGGCAGGGGGAGACCCGAGACTAAAGGGAGGGAGAGTGATCAGGGGCAGAGATGTAGATTTGGGTTTCATCAGCCTAGAAATGGTTGTTGAAGCCGTGGGAGCGAATTAGTTCACTAAGGGAGTGAGTGTAGATAGAGAACAGAAGGGGATCAAGAACTGACCCTTGAGGAACCCCTACAGTAAGGGGAAGGGAGGGGGAGGAGGAGCCCGTAAAGGAGACTGAGAATGAATGGCCAGAGAGATGAGAAGAACCAGGAGAGGACGACGTCTGTGAAACCAAGGTTGGATAGCGTGTTGAGGAGAAGGGGGTGGTCCACATTGTAGAGTAGGAGCCGTTGGATTTGGTAAGAAGGAGGTCATTGGTGAACTTTCAGAGGGCAATTTCGGTGGAGTGTAGAGGATGGAAGCCAGATTCGACGGGGTCAAGGAGAGAGTTGGCATTGAGGAAGTCAAGGCAGCGGGTGTAGACGACTTATTCAAGGAGTTTGGAAAGGAATGGTAAGTAATTCTAAGCCATCCTAAGTAATACTGTCCTAAAAACGTAGTACAGTGCTCTGCACACAGTAGATGCTCAATAAACACCATCGATTGATTGAGAGAATGACAGAGAAAGAAAGAGATACTATGGACTGTAAGCTCCTTGTGGGCAGATACCGTATCTATTGTATCTATTGTAATTAATCACTCAAGTAATTGTCTTGTCTTGTCTTATGCTATCGAGCTGTTTCCCAACCCATTGCGACACCACTGACACATCTCTTCCAGAACATCCTGCTCTCCATCTGCAATCGTTCTGGTCGTGTATCTGTAGAGTTTTCTTGGTAACAATGCAGAGTTCGTTTACCACTGCTTCCTTCCATGCAGTACAGTAGAGTCTCCATCCTCAACTCTCTCTCATACTGCTGCTTCCCAGCACAGGGAAGATTTGACTTTTAGCAGATTGCCTTCCACTCTCTAGCCACTGCCCAAGCTAGGAATGGAATGGGTAGGCCTCTTCTTGACTCTCCCTCCTATAGCAGAGACTGGTAGAGTACTGGAAACTCTCCAGGTCCTACCCTGAAAGGGGTCTCAATTAATTACTCTATTGTAATTAATTATGACACTTCAAAAGCTCTTATTATATGCCAAGAACTGTACTAAGCGCTGGGATAGATACAAGATAATCAGGTCGCACATGGGGCTCACAGCCTATGTAGGAGGGAGAACAAGTATTGAATCTCCACTTTACTGATGAGGGAACTCAGGCAACAGAGAAGTTAAGTGACTTGCCCAATGTCACACGGGAAGTATGCGGCAGAGCCAGAATTAGAACCCAGGGTCTCCTGACTCCCAGGCCTGTGCTCTCTCCACTAGATCACGCTGCTTCTCAAGCAAGGAGAACCCAAAATGAGGGGGGCAATGAAAGAGCATGGAGAGGATTTGATGGAATGTGAAGTAAGACTTTGTTAGTAGACGAGAGATAAGTAATTGGAGTAGGCTGCTACTGATAAGACTCCAACCGTTGAGGTCTTTAACGAAATGGCAGTCTCTGATCCGCTGAAATAGTCGGCATCTTCCTGCCCTCAGAGAGGTTAGTTGCTGCTCTAAGGACCTGCCATTCTGAATTTCTCCTTTCCTCATCAGAACTCCTGCTTGGGATCTTTTCCTTGAAGTGGCAGAAAAGAAATGGTCAATAGTGCAGTAATGACAGAATTCCTCCTCCTGGAGTTCTTGGAGGTCCAGGAGCTGCAGTTGTTCCACGTCACACTGTTCCTCCTAGTCTATCTGGCAGCCGTTATGGGGAATCTCCTGATCATTGCCTTCACCGTCCTCGACCGGTACCTCCACACCCCCATGTACTTCTTTCTCAGCCTCCTGGCTTACCTTCTCCTGTTTACTGCTCGTCACCTTATATCTCTCTGAACTTTCTTTTGTCTCTTGTCCCTTCTATTTCTCCCACATTCCCTTGTATCATTCTCCCAGCTCCCTTCTCCATTTGTCCCATCCCTTCTTTTTTCACCTGTCCCTTGTCTCTTTCTCTTCTGGTCCCTCTGGTCCCTGTTCTCTTTCTCTCTCAGTCCCATCAACCCTTTCTCTCCCGGTTCCATCTCCCTTTCTCCCTTGGTGGCTTCTCCTTTTCTCCCCCTGTCCTTTCTCCCTTTTTTCTCTTTTCCCTTTCGTCTCTCCTTTTCCCTTTTCTCCTCTCTTCTTCCCTCCCATCCTCTACACAGTCCCTTTCACTCTTTCTGGCCCCACCCTCTGACCACCTACAGCCAGTGATGTCCTACCTAGTCTTTCACCACTTTTGCCCCCCAACTCCACCATTGCTGGTTTGTCTGGGTCCAGACCGACTCATCCCCAGCTTATTCCCCTAAGTCTGGGGCCCCGGGGGAACTGTAGATACGGATGGGTGAACATCGACCACTGGGGGAATGATGGAAGCAGCCATCACATAGTGGACAGAACACGGGGCTGAGAGTCAGAATATCATAGGTTATAATCCTGGCTCTGCCACCTGGCTGCCATGTGGCCCATGGCAACTCACTTCACTTCTCTGTGCCTTATTTAACTCTTCTGCAAAATGAAGATTGAGGCAGTGAGCCCTATGTGGGTCAGGTAGTGCGTTGTATACACCCCAGTGCTTAACACAGTGCCTGACACATAGTAAGCATTGAACAAATACCACAATTATTATTACTGTTATCATTATTATCATTATGGACACCTGACCAGTACGAGGAATGTTTCCTCCAGGGTGTTGTTGGAGATTTTCCTCATGGAGCGATGATGGGACTAGGAGTCAGGAGACAAAGGTTCTGCAACAAGGAGACAGGAGTGCTTTCTGAAAGTGCTCCCTGAAGGCATCCAGAACACAGAACAAATATCCTTCCTGCCCAGGCCTGGTCTCCCTCTCTTTTACTTTAGTGGTATTTGTTAAGCACTTACTATATCCCAGGCACTCCAGTAGACAAAAGTTAATGAGGTCGGTCACAGCCCCAGTCCCACACAAGGCTCACAGTCTAAGGTTGAAAGAGAACTAGTATTGAATCCCATTTTGTAGCTGAGGAAACTGAGGTCCAGAGCAGTTAAGTGACTTTACCAAGGTCACACAGCAAGGGATTGGTGGAGCTGGGATTAGAAACCAGGCCATCTGACTCCAAGACCGTGCTCGTTGCATTAGATAACGCTGCTTTCTAAGATGTAACTTTGATCCAAAATGTAACTAGACGTGGAATTGAGGTTCCTCCTACTAAGCTGTAAACTCTCTGAGGAGAGAGATCATATATTCTAAATAACTGTATGCTCCTATGTGACTGGTACAGAACTTACTCTGACTATTATGTTAACGTGGAAACAGAATGACCTGAAATGTCCTCTCACATATCTGTGAGAAGAAAATGTATATTTGTAATCTTCACCCATGTTCCAACTCTCTTTGCAATGAACTTTTTATGAAGTTTTTTTGACTATTTCCCAAGGGTCACTCTTCAACACCCGTGCCTCCAACCCCTCCACCATGGGACCCGAGAGGTGGAGTGGAGAATACCTGAGTCTCAACTCGCACACACCATAGTCACCTCGGATTTCACGGGATCCAATACACTGAGAGGAGGGACTGAGAGTCCCTCAGGCCTGCTTCCATGTCTTCTTTAAATTTTCCCAGGTGCCCCATGGTCAATCCTGCCTCAGAGAGTTCCATCCATCCTTGCTGAATCCGGGGCAAGTTCCCCTGCATTGTATGGGAGACGAGGCTGAATTGGGAGAAAGTGGTATCAGGGAGTAAAATATGTTTGTCAGGGCCCACGTGGAAAGTAGTCCTGAAATTAACTGGGTATCCAAATTTATACGTTTTCTGCCTCTTTCTGCCTCTTCGACTCTCTATCTCTCTCTCGGTCTACCTCTAACACTCTCAATCTCTCAAGTTTATTGTTTTTCTCTTATTTTCTGACCCAGGCTCTTCACCTGTTTGTCTCTTTTTGTCTTTTTCTATCTAATTTTTCTGTCTCCTGTATGTATGCATATATATATATATATATATATATATATATATATATATATATATATGTATTTATGTATCTCTGACACCACATCTACCTCTGTCTCTACCTCTCTGACTTAATCACTCTTTTTCTTTCTGACCCTGCCTCTCTGTCTCTCCATTTCCTTCTGCCTTCCAATTCTGGCTCTATTTTACTTCTCTGCCTTTCACTATGTCTCTTTCCTTTTTTATTTTTTTTTTCATTTCTATGGTATTTTGTTAAGTGCTCACTACGTTCCAGGTACTGTTCTAAGCACTGGAATAGATCCAAGCTAATCTGGCTGGACAGAATCTGTGTCCCTCATGGGGCACGCAGTCTTAATACCCATTTTGCAGATTAAGGAATTGAGGCACAGAGAAATTACTTGACTGAACCAAGGTAACACAAAATAGAAGTGGAGGAGGCAGGACTAGAACCTAAGTCCTTCTGACTCCCAGGCCTGTGCACTTTCCACTAGCCAATGCTGCTTCTCTGTCCCTCTGTTGCTATATCTTCTTCTTCTGTCTCTCTGTGCTCTGCTTCGATTCACCTCTCTCTGACTTATTGTGTCTCCCTGTCTCTCTCTGTCTTTCCATCTCCCTCTCTTTCTCTCTGTTTATCTCTCTCTGCCTCTTCCTCTCCCTTTTAGTCAGCTAGTCAATTATGTTTATTGAGCACTTACTTTCTAAGATATTTATTTGAGCACTTACTGGGTGCAGAGCACTGTATTAAGCACCTGGGAGAGGACAGTATAACACAACGTCCCTGCCCACAACGGGGATTCTATTTAGAAGGGGAAGCAGACAGTGATATCGGTCACTGAAATCGCCCAATCTCCCTCTCTGTCTCTGCCCCATCTCTTTGTCTTTCTCTGTGTCTTTCTATTTCTTCTTCTTTTTCTCCTTCTCTGTCTCTCTCTGCCTATGCCTCTCTCTTTCTCTTCCTATATCCCTCTTTCTTTTTGTCTCAGCCCTCTCTCTCTGACTGTCTTGGTCTCTCTCTCTCCCTCCCTCTCTCTCTCTCTCTCTCTCTCTCTCTCTCTCTCTCTCTCTCTCTCTCTCTTCCTCTGCCTCTGTTTCTCTATAACTCTCATTCAGTCTATGTGTCTGTCTCTCTCTCTATTGCATCCCCAGGTTATGCCACCTAAAGTCTCTTCTGTCACTGTGGAATGAAAAGAATGGATGCCAGCGAGCTTGCCTATGAGATCCTCTCTCTGTTACAGATTGTCTTTGGCGTCTCAGGGAATATGTTCCACCTCCTGGTTTGTGCACACGTGGTGTCCACCACCCACGGACTGAATCCTCTAGACCTGATCATCGCCCATCTTGCCCTGGCCAACACCATGGCCCTTCTCAGCCAAGGGATCCGTGACATCCTGTCAGGTTGGGGGCTGAATAATTTCCTGGATGAGTTGCTTGTAAAATACTCTTATACATTTATCGAGTGGCCCAGGGTCTTGCCATCTGCGCTACCTGCCTCCTAAGTGTCTTCCAGGCCGTCACCATCAGCCCTAGCACCTCCCAGTGTGCAGGAGTCAAACCCCAATTCCTCAAGTGCATCCTCCCCTCCTGTCTCTTCTCCTAGGTCATCAATTTGCTTTTTGACCTGACTACACTGAGATGTGTCACGGGACCTGGTAACAGTGCCAGAACAAATAGGGTCATCCTCCTGAAGTACTACACTTCCATCAGTGTCAGTGTAGTCACAACCCTGGTCAATGCAGTGGTGCTCTCCCTCCGTTATCTGTTCTTCGTGGGGCTCATGAGTGCGGCCAGTGGCTACATGGTGTTTGTCCTGCACAGACACCACGGGCAGGTACGACACATCCGCGGGCCCGGATGCTCCCCCAGGGCAACGTCCGAGGTCAGAGCAGCAAAGCGAATCATTGACCTGGTCACCCTCTATGTCCTCCTCTATGGACGGAATGCAATCACCCTGAGTTTTCATTAAATATGAAGATAAATTCCCCTATTATTCTTAATAGCAATAACATTGTCATTCACATTTTCAGCTGTTTGTCCACTTTTGATGATTCTCAATGACAGGAGGATGAGAATGTTCTGGAAAAGGGATTCTCACATTCCCAACTGGGATCCCTCTTAGGATCTTTGCAAAAAGTGCATGCCTGATGGGGAGCGGGGGAATCCAGCGATCTGGGGAACCGAATAGTATTGTAACTGGGCTGGTTGGATTGGAGACACCCTGTCCTACAAATGTCATTTCCCTGTATACCCAGATCCCTGGTACCTCCATCTCCACTGAGCTGGCTTCCATGTCTGTATGTATTTGTGACATGGAAGCAGAACTACCTGGAGTCTTGGTATCCGGTATCCCCTGTTCTGGGTTATCACTCTTCCCCCAACCAATGAATTATCCCAGACTGAGCCTCCTTTCTCCTCTCCTCTTCCCCAACCACCTCCCGCCCTACCTCCTTCACCTACCCACAGCACTTGTATATATTTGTACAGATTTATTACTCTATTTATTTTACTTGTACATATTTACTATTCTATTTATTTTGTTAATGATGTGCATACAACTTTAATTCTATTTGTTCTGACAGTTTTGACACCTGTCTACATGTTTTGTTTTGTTGTCTGTCTCCCCCTTCTAGACTGTAAGCCCGTTGTTGGGTAGGGACCGTCTCTATATGTTGCCGACTTGTATTTCCCAAGCGCTTAGTACAGTGCTCTGCACACAGTAAGTGCTCAATGAATGCGATTGAATGAATGAATGAATGCAGTCAGTAACATTAGACGTAAATTCAGGTCTCTCAGGGTTTGCCAGGATTCCCACAATGCATGGCTTTTTGTGGGGAACAGCAGGCCAAGTAAACAAGGAACTGAGAGGAGAGCTGTGGCCAAAAGTCTGGTCTTTGTTATCACAGCCTTGTACAGGCAAGAGTTACTTGTTATCGGCCCTACGGCCTTGCATAGACGGGTGTTGCTTGCTACTGGCCTTGAAGGTTACAGAATTGTTGTGTTAGTTATAAACACAGGAACACGGAAAAATACAGAATGTGACTGAAAGATATAAAAGTCTTGCTGATTAACCCAATAAACGACTCCGTGCTTACCCTAGCCGGAGTCCGTGCTTTCATACACCACAAATGGCGCCCGAATCGGTAATATGAATCTGAATTTATGATCCGGTGGTGTACCCGCGGCTGGACGGAGGATATGAGTTCGTAAAAACTCCGGCCGGAGACGTTAGGACATCACTATCCTCAGGACGGAAAGGTGAGCAGCCGTGGAAGAATTGACAGCATGGGGCAATCAGCCACGAGAGAGCAGAAGTTGCAGCTTGAGATTTTGCAGCGTATTTTAAAGGAGCAAGGTTTTAAGGTGCAACCCATACCACTGGTCCAGTTATTAGTATGGATTCGGGATCATTGTACATGGTTCCCTGAAGGTGGTTCTTATGATCTTACCTTATGGCAAAAGGTGGGTCAGGAGCTACAGAGTCGTGAAAGCTTGTACCAGCCCCTACCCAAAGGGGTACTGATTACATGGAGAACAGTTTTTACAGCACTGCGGGCGCTGCATCCCGCTAACCGGGTGTTTCAGGGGGAGCCGGCGGCGCGCGACTTGGGTGCAGGGAGTGATCAGGAGGACCCCCTGTCCTTTAAAGTTTTGTCACCAACAGAAGAATTGGAGCCGGTGTATGCTACTGCTCCGGATCGCGAGGACTTGTATCGGGACCAGGATCATAATGACTCTGGCGATCCTTCTGACTCTGGGACTGCAGACCCGAAGGAGGGATCTGATCTATACCCGCCTTTGGCCCCTCTTACAACGACGGCTGCTGCCGCACCCACAGCAAAGGACCTTTTGCAGACCCAGTGCCTACAGGCGGTATCCCGTTCGTCGATGGTTCCCCCTCCCTGCCTTGCACCCCTTTTGTCTGCTGTGCCACCATATGTATACGCTGTGCCTGCTACGGCGCAGCCTGCCTATACCGGGGCCCTTTCGGGCTGCCGGCAGGAGGCATTGCGCCGAGGGGATGTACAGCTACTGCAAGCGATGCCGGTGGTGTATCTTCCCGGGCGGCCGGCTCAGTATGACTCTCTCTTTTATGAGTTGATTAAGGAGTTGTGGAAGTGTTCGCGATTATGGGTTACAGTCGTCCTATACAATGAATCTAACAGTGGCTATCTCTGAATCGTATGTGATCAACATCAATCGTATTTATTGAGCGCTTACTATGTGCAGAGCACTGTACTAAGCGCCTGCATGTGATGACACCTCATGATTGGCGTACCTTGTTGCGTTTATTGCTCAGTCCAGCCCAGTTTTCTGTTTGGGGCTCTGAGTATCGAGAAGCTGTTACCCTGCAAGTTATGGATAATATTGCTAACAATATTAATCTTGGGGTGGATAAGTTAGTAGGGCAAGGGCAGTTTGCCACGCCCCAAGTACAGGTTCAATTAAACCGGGTGGCCTTTAGCCAGGCTGCCTCCTTAGCATTCGGTAGTCGGTAGTCGTCTGGAAAGGTGCCTCGGACCCTTGGGAATCGGACGTTTTCCAAGTACAGGGATCAACCCAGATTGTGGAATTGGCTGCCGCTGTGCGCGCCTTTGAACTATTTGCATCAGAAGCTCTGAATCTGATAGTAGACTCTGGGTATAGTCCAATGCCTGGAAGGGGCCTTTATTAAGGAAGTGGAGAATAGCCTCTTATTTCAATTGCTTCTGCGATTATCGCTCCTGTTAACACAAAGTTCGCACCCGTATATTGTCATCCATATCAGATCACATACGGCACTGCCTGGCCCGCTGACCGATGGCAATGTTGTAGCGGATGCTTTAACAATGCATGCAGTACGTCAAAATCTGTTAGCACAGGCCCGGCTTTCGCACGAGTTTTTCCACCAGAATGTGCGGTCTCTGCGCAATTTTCGCTGACTATTCAACAAGCGCGGGATATTGTTCACGCTTGTCCTGATTGTCAGCAACTGTCCTTAGTACCTATTCCTGCGGGGGTAAATACCCGCGGCCTTCGATCCAATGACATTTGGCAATCCGATGTCACTCATGTGACCGAATTTGGTAGAATGCGTTATGTTCATGTTACTGTTGATTCCTTCTCGCATCTTGTTGTGGCCACCGCCCATGCAAGTGAAAAGGCTCCTGATGTGGTTCTACATTGGTTGCACTCTTTGCCGTCATGGGGGTCCCGGTTACTGTTAAAACTGATAATGGTCCCTCCTATGTCTCTCGTAGGGTGCAACTCTTTCTCCAAGATTGGGGGGTGTGCCTTATCACTGGTATCCCTTACTCCCCTACTGGGCAAGCCATTGTGGAACGGATGCACCACACGCTTAAAGCTCTCTTGTTTAAACAAAAGAGGGGGAATCCCGCGGGAATGACTCCCCAGGAACGGTTATACAAGGCTTCATACGTTTTAAATTTTCTAACCTTGTCTGATTTGTCCCTTATGGCAGCACAGCGCCACTTTGGACGAGACACTACGTGGCCCGAATGGCCCCGTGTGTATTATAGACCTCTTGGGTCGGGACAGTGGCAAGGACCTGCACCTCTGATCACCTGAGGCCGTGGGTACTCCTGTGTTTGTCTGCCTTCCGGGCGCTACTAGCTGCCGGCGCGTTGTGCCAAGCCCTTCAAGACAAGGATACCATAATCTGCGGAGGGCCACCAGGATGGCGAAGACGCGGGCGGCGCCCCCTGATACGGGGCTCAACACGGTCAGAATGTTTATGATCTGGAGCCTGATGGGAAGTCTTTGCCTGCCTGTCACGGGGAATGGTCTTTACTGGGCACATATTCTTGATCCACCCGTCTTCAAACCTATAACCTGGTGGGATCCTACACCACCTATCGGGAATAATGATACCGAATGGATAGGTGGGGTATGTATGCTCCCAGCGATAGACGGAGGGCCTAATAATGCTAGTTTATTTGCTCTCAACAGTACTGAGTTTGTAACTGACCTTCCACCCCTTTGTCTGACAACTAGTAATGACAGCGACATCGACTGTATTCCGGTGTCACCTCAGCAACACCTGATAGTGAGGGACAAACGTGGAACAAAGAATTACACTTTAATAAGCATCCCGGGTGCGTCTGGAACATCGTCTCTCCACAACCTGACGGAAGTGGGGGTATATATCCCCGACTTGCCCTGTTGTACAGAGGACCCACTCCCAAACAACACACGGATAAACTGGCAGCCTTGTCGCGGGCTCGGTCCTGATCCTGTTAGCATCAACGGAACTACGGGAACTATTTTGGACTGGGGCCCTCATGGAGTTTTGTGGGACCCGGCGAGCAAGCACTCTGTTGGGTTCGGCATCCATAACCACAGTGTATCCTGGCGCGGTGGTGGGTTGGCTGGGCCTCTTTTACAGTTTTATATACCCGCCAACAACACCGCCTCCCTATTACATACGGGAATTTGGCGTTTAGGCTTCGCGTTTATTAATCGTACCTTATGGAATCTCACCCTGTCTAATTATACTGCTAAGGCTACACAATTATGATTTGCACTTCACCTCCCTACGTCTTTGTGATGGCACAAGCGGCTACCATAAGCCACTGCAAACACATTTACTGTATTAACCTGACCAATGTATGGCATGGGAATTTTTTCTCTTCTTTAGATGCACTACGTAACAATCTTTCCTTTATATTTCCCTAGCATTGCTCATTAATGGTATAGTTATAAATAAAGGAGGGGGAGATGTGGGGAACAGCAGGCCAAGTAAACAAGGAACTGAGATGAGAGCTGTGGCCAAAAGGCTGGTCTCTGTTATCATAGCCTTGTACAGGCAAGAGTTACTTGTTATCGGCACTACGGCCTTGCATAGACGGGTGTTGCTTGTTACTGGCTTTTAAGGTTACAGAATGGCTGTGTTAGTTATAAACACATGAACATCGAAAAATACAGAATGTGACTGAAAGATATAAAAGTCTTGCTGCTTAACCCAATAAACGATTTCGTGCTTACCCTAGCCGGAGTCCATGCCTTCATACACCACAGCTTTTCCTACAAGGGCCAAGCCAGGGACTGTGAATACCTCAGTGCAAACCATCACCACTAGTGCGAATACAAATTCATGCACAGGTCTTGCTGGAGGCAAGGCTTACCTCTCTATGACTAGTGTCTGTCCAATACTAATCGAAATGTCAAAGAGACAGAAATGTGCATGACTGAGTTTTTATGGGCAGAGTGTGCTAGTATGGAATATATTCACTCTCAACAACACAATCCTGGATACAAGCTCAGCACCAAAATTGGAAATGAGAAGGAGCATGGCTGAATGGATACAGCACAGGCCTTGGAGACAGAAGGCCCTGTGTTCTAATCCTGGCTCTGCCACTTTCATCCATTCATTCAATCATATTTATTGAGGGCTTACTGTGTGCAGATCACAGTACTGAGCATCTGGGAAATAACAATGTAACAATAAACAGACAAATGCTGGGAGACCTTGGGCAAGTCACTTTACTTCTCTGAGCCTCAGTTACCTTAGCTACAAAATAGGGTTTAAAAATATAAACTCCATGTCGGGCAGAGGCCTGATTAACTTGTGTGAACCCCAGTGCTTAGTAGGATGCCTGCCTCATAGTAAGTGCTAGCAAATACCATAAAAAACAGTCTTTGAACAAAAGAACATCTGTACTACCTTTCTCCTTATTATTCTTATTCTTATCATCATCTTTATTATTTACTATTATTAGTAGTAGTTGTCATAGTAGTTGTTGTAGTGGTGTAGTAGTAATAGAAGTGATAGTAGCATTTATTGAGCACTTTCTTGTTGTACTGTACTGTACTAGAACCTTGGAAAGTATAGAAAAGCAAAGGGTTACATACCAGCTCAACGATCTAACCAGAAAGATGAGTTCAAAACTTTCTGATCTCCCATCCTCCTGTCTCGCCCTGCTTCAGTCTATGCTTCAGTCTGTACTTCACCCTGTTGCCCAGATTATCTTTCTACAGAAACGTTCGGGGCATGTCACTCCCCACCTCAAAAAATCTCCAGTGGTTGCTTATCAACCTTTGCATAAAGCAAAAACTCCTCACTATTGTATTTAAAGCTCTCCATCACCTCGCCTCCTCCTACCTCACCTCCCTTCTCTCCTTCTAAATCCCAGCCCGCACTCTCTGCTCCTCTGCCACTAACCTCCTTACTGTACCTCATTCTTGCCTGTCCAGCCATCGATTCTTGGTCAACGTCCTACCTCTCACCTGGAAGGCCCTTCCTCAACACATCTGCCAAACTAGCTCTCTTCCTCCCCTCAAAGCCCTATTGAGAGTTCACCTCCTACAGGAGGCCTTCCCAGACTGATTCCCCCTTTTCCTCTCCTCCTCCCCATTCCCCCGCCCTATCTCCTTCCCCTCCCCACAGCATCTGTATATATGTTTGCACAGATTTATCACTCCGTTTTACTTGTACATAATTGCTATTCTATTTTTGTTAATGATGTACATTTAGCTTTAATTCTACTTGTTCTGATGACTTGACACCTGCTTACATGTTTAGCTTTGTTGTCTGTCCCCCCCTGTAAGCCCGTTGTTGGGTAGGAACCGTCTCTATATGTTTCCAACTTGTACTTCCCAAGCGCTTAGTACATTGCTCTGCACACAAAGCGCTTAATTAATACGATTGAATGAATGAATGAATTAATGAAATATACATAGCTATAATTCTAATAATCTATTCTGATGGTACTGACAGCTGCCTAATTGTTTCGTTTTGTTGTCTGACTCCCCCTTCTAGACTATGAGTCCATTGTTGGGCAGGGACTGTCTCTATTTGTTGCCCAATTTCACTTTCCCAGTGCTTAGTACAGGGCTCTGCACACAGTAACTTATAAATACATACGATTGAATGAATGAATGAATGAATAAAAATAGCAGATTATAATTACCATGAAATCCGGGATCTCCCATTTTAACTCTATTCCGTGTTAGAGTACAGTACGATAGTGTTGGTAGACGTGATCCCTATCCAGTAAAAACAGCAGTCTAGAGGGGAGACCGGTATTAAAAAAATTACAAATAAGGGAAATGGCAGAGTTTAAGGACATGTATATACCACTATGGAGCTGGGCATGGGGAATCAACCTGCTTAAAGGCTATATACTTGAGAGCCTTGATGATGCAAAGCAGAAGGGAGAATAGGGTTAGAAGGGGCTCTTGGGAGAGTCATGATTATGTAAATAGTGATGTTGGCATTGCTGATCATCATCATCATCATCATCATCAATCGTATTTATTGAGCGCTTACTATGTACAGAGCACTGTACTAAGCGCTTGGGAAGTACAAATTGGCAACATATAGAGACAGTCCCTATCCAACAGTGGGCTCACAGTCTAAAAGGGGGAGACAGAGAACAAAACCAAACATACTAACAAAATAAAATAGAATAGATATGTATAAGTAAAATAAATAAATAAGTAAATAGAGTAATAAATATGTACAAACATATATACATATATACAGGTGCTGTGGGGAAGGAAAAGAGGTAAGATGGGGGGGATGGAGAGGGGGACGAGGGGGAGAGGAAGGAAGGGGCTCAGTCTGGGAAGGCCTCCTGGAGGAGGTGAGCTCTCAGTAGGACCTTGAAGGGAGGAAGAGAGCAAGTTTGGCGGATGGGCAGAGGGAGGGCATTCCAGGCCCGGGGGATGACGTGGGCTGGGGGTCGATGGCGGGACAGGCGAGAACGAGGTACGGTGAGGAGATTAGCGGCAGAGGAGTGGAGGGTGCGGGCTGGGCTGTAGAAGGAAAGAAGGGAGGTGAGGTAGGAGGGGGCGAGGTGATGGAGAGCCTTGAAGCCCAGGGTGAGGAGTTTCTGCCTGATGCGCAGATTGATTGGTAGCCACTGGAGGTTTTTGAGGAGGGGAGTAATATGCCCAGAGCGTTTCTGGACAAAGATAATCCGGGCAGCAGCATGAAGTATGGATTGAAGTGGAGAGAGACACGAGGATGGGAGATCAGAGAGAAGGCTGATGCAGTAGTCCAGACGGGATAGGATGAGAGCTTGAATGAGCAGGGTAGCGGTATGGATGGAGAGGAAAGGGCGGATCTTGGCAATGTTGCGGAGCTGAGACCGGCAGGTTTTGGTGACGGCTTGGATGTGAGGGGTGAATGAGAGAGCGGAGTCGAGGATGACACCAGGGTTGCGGGCTTGTGAGACGGGAAGGATGGTAGTGCCGTCAACAGAGATGGGAAAGTCAGGGAGAGGGCAAGGTTTGGGAGGGAAGACAAAGAGTTCAGTCTTCGACATGTTGAGCTTTAGGTGGCGGGTGTCCTGAAGGTAGGAGGAGATGCGAGCCTGGAGAGAGGGGGAGAGAGCAGGGGCAGAGATGTAGATCTGGGTGTCATCAGCGTAGAGATTATAGTTGAAGCCGTGGGAGCGAATGAGGTCACCAAGGGAGTGCGTGTAGATCGAGAACAGAAGGGGACCAAGCACTGAACCTTGGGGAACCCCCACAGTAAGAGGATGGGAGGGGGAGGAGGAGCCTGCGAAAGAGACTGAGAATGAACGACCGGAGAGGTAAGAGGAGAACCAGGAGAGGACGGAGTCTGTGAAGCCAAGGTCAGATAGCGTGTTGAGGAGAAGGGGGTGGTCCACAGTGTCGAAAGCAGCTGAGAGGTCGAGGAGGATTAGGACAGAGTATGAGCCGTTGGATTTGGCAAGCAGGAGGTCATTGGTGACCTTTGAGTAGGCAGTTTCCGTGGAATGTAGGGGACGGAAGCCAGACTGGAGGGGGTCGAGGAGAGAGTTGCTGTTGAGGAATTCGAGGCAGCGCGTGTAGACAACTCGTTCAAGGAGTTTGAAAAGGAATGGTAGGAGGGATATGGGGCGATAACTAGAAGGTGAGGTGGGGTCAAGAGAGGGTTTTTTTAGGATGGGAGAGACATGGGCATGTTTGAAGGCAGAGGGGAAGGAACCAGTGGAGAGTGAGTGGTTGAAGATGGAAGTTAAGGAGGGGAGAAGGGATGGAGCGAGAGATTTCATGAGATGAGAGGGAATGGGGTCAGAAGCACAGGTGGCCGGAGTAGCACTTGAGAGGAGGGAGGAGAGCTCCTCTGAGGATACTGCTGGGAAGAATGGGAGAGTAGCAGAGAGTGCTGAGAGCCGGGGGGTTGTAGAACGGGGGGAAGTGACTTTGGGGAGTTCGGACCTGATGGATTTAATTTTGTTGATGAAGTAGGAGGCCAGATCGTTGGGGGTGAGGGAAGGAGGAGGGGGAGGAACCGCGGGCCTGAGAAGGGAGTTGAATGTACGGAAGAGCTGGCGGGGGTGATGGGCATTGGTGTCGATGAGGGAGGAGAAATAGTTTTGTCTGGCAGAAGAGAGGGCTGTGTTAAGGCATGAAAGGATAAACTTGAAGTGAACGAGGTTGGCATGGTGTTTAGACTTTCGCCAGCAGCGTTCGGCAGCTCGAGCATAAGAGTGAAGGAGGCGGCCAGTGGCAGTGATCCAGGGCTGTGGGTTAGTGGCACGAGAGCGGCGAAGGGAAAGGGGAGCGAGTGAGTCTAGCTGAGTAGAAAGGGTAGAGTTGAGAGCAGTAATCTGATCATCAAGACTGGGTAGAGAGGAGAGGTCGGCGAGGTGCTGATGATTATGAAGATGAAAATTGATGAGTAAAACGATTCATACTAGAGATCTTGTACTCGTCTCCTTCCAAACTCGAGCAGAGTTTTCTCATTCATTCACTCAATCATATTTATTGAGCACTTACTGTGTGCAGAGTACTGCACTAAGTGCTTTAAAAGTGCAATTCAGCAATAAAGAGAAACTATCCCTGCCCACACTGAGCTTACGGTCCCGAAGCGGGGAGACAGACATCAAAACCACTATATATATACAAAAGTGCTGTGGGGCAGGAGGGAAGAGCTAAAAGAGGTAGTCGAGGTGCCGCGGAAGGGAGGGTGAACTGAGGAAAAAGGAGGCTTAGTCTGGGAAGGCCTCTTGGAAGAGGTGAATCTTCAGTAGGGATTTAAAGAGGGGAAGACTGATTGCTTGGTGGATTTCAGGAGGGAGAGTGTTCCCTGCCAGGGGTAGGACATGGGCCGGGGGTTGACAGCAGGACTGGAAAGATGGAGGCACAGTGAGAAGGTTTGCACCAGAGGAGTGGATTCTGTGGGCCGGGATGTAGAAGTAGAGAAGGGAAGTGAGGTAAGAAGTGGCAAAGTAATGGAGAACTGTGAAGGCAATAGTGAGGAGTTTTTGTTAGATACGGAGGTTGACAGGCAACTACTGGAGATTTTTTAGGAAGGGGGTGACATTTTCCGAACTTTCTGTAGAATGAAAAACCAGGCAGCAGAGGAAAGTATGGACTGAAGTGGGGAGAGTCAGGATGTAGGGAGGCCAGAAAGGAGTCTGATACAGTAATCCGGTTGGGTTAGGATGAGTGATTGTACTAATAATTTGGATGGAGAGGAAAGGGCGGATCTTGGCGATATTGTGAAGGTGAGACCGGCAGAATTTGGTGACCAATTGCATATGTGGGGTGAATGAGAGAGAGGAGTCAAGGATGACATCAAGGTTGTGGGCTTGTGAGAGTACCTTCCAGAGGGATGGGAAAGTTTGGGAGAGGACAGGGTTTGGGAGAGAAACTAAGGTTCTCTGCCTTGGACATATTGAGTTTTAAGTGGCGGGAGAAGATCCAAGTATAGATGTCCTGAAGGCAGGAGGAGATGCGAGCCTGGAGGGAAGAAGAAAGAACAGGGGAGGAGATATAGATTTGGTTGTCATCCACATAGAGATAATAGTTGAACGATTCAGTTCTCAAAGGAAGCTAATGTAGATGGAGAATAGAAGGGGAACAAGAAATGAACCTTGAGGGATCCCTAAAGTTCGTTGTTGGCGGGGAAGAAGCAGCCCAAGGAGGATACTGAGAATGCCCGGCAAGAGAGATAAGAGGAGACCAGGAGAGGATGAAATCAGTGAAGCCAGGGTTGGACAACCTGTTGAGGGGAAGGGGATGGTCTGCAGTGTGAAAGTTACCTGAGAAGTCGAGGAGGATTAGGATGGAGTAGGGGCCGTTGGACATGGCATGAAAAAGGTCATTGGTGATCTTTGAGAGGGCGGTTTTAGAAGAATGAAGGAAGCAGAAGCCAGATTGGAGGGGGTCCAGGAGAGAGTTGGAGGAGAGGAATTTGAGACAGCGAGTGAAGATGACTGACTACAGGAGTTTGGGAAAGAAGGGTAGGAGGAAGATGGAGCGATAACTGGAGGGGGCAATGAGATCGAGAGGGTTTTTTAGGATGGGGGAGATGTGGGCTTATTTGAAGGCAGTGGGAAAGAATCCGTTGGAGAGTAAGCGGATGACGATGTAGCTAAGGAGGTAAGAAGGGATGGGGTAAGAGTTTTTATAAGGTGTGGAGAAATGGGGTCCAATGCACATGGGGAGGGGGTGGCACTTGAGAGAAGGCAGATCTCCTCTGAAGATACCGCTGGGAAGGATGGGAAAATTGAGAAGGGGGCAATGAGGAGGTGGAATGGATGAGGGGGAAAGGGGGAACTTGGGAAGCTCAGACTAGATGGTGTTAATTTTCTTGATGACGTAGTTGGCCAGATTGCTGGGGGCAAGGAATTGGGGGAGGGGGAGGAGACAAGTGTCCTGAGGAGGAAATTGAATGTCCAGAACAGCCTATGTGGGTGATGGGCATGAGTGTCAATAAGGGAAGAGAAATAGTCTTGCTGGGCAGATGAGAAGGCAAAGTTAAGGCAAGAATGGAGAAACCTGAAGTGGACAAAGTCAGCCTGATTGTTTAGATTTCCCCAAATAGCGTTCAATGGCTCAGGCATAAGAGGGAAGGAGGCAGACAGTGGAGGTGATCCAGAACTGTGGGTTAGTGGTGGGAGAGCAATGAAGGAATAGGGAGCAAGTGAGTTGTCCCAGTTCTCCTTTCTCATTGCCACCCTTCTTCCCACTCTACAGCCCATCCCACACCCTCTGCTCCTCTGCCGCTAACCTCCTCACTGTGCCTCGTTCTCACCTGTGCCGCTGTCGATCCCCGGCCACGTCCTTCCCCTGGCCTGGAATGCCCTCCCTCCACACATCCGCCAAGCTAGCTCTCTTCCTCCCTTCAATGCCCTACTGAGTGCTCACCTCCTCCAGGAGGCCTTCGCAGACTGAACCCCCTTTCTCCTCTTCTCTCCATCTCCCCCCATGCTCTACCTCCTTCCCCTCTCTAAGCACTTGTATATATTTGTACAGACTTATTACTCTATTTATTGTACTTGTACATATTTACTATTCTATTTATCTTGTTAATGACGTGCATTATAGCTTTAATTCTATTTATTCTGACGATTTTGACACCTGTCTACATGCTTTGTTTTGTTGTCTGTCTCCTTCTTCTAGACTGTGAGCCCGTTATTGGGTAGGGACCGTCTCAATATGTTGCCGATATGTACTTCCCAAGCGCTGAGTACAATGCTTTGCACGCAGTAAGCGCTCAATAAATACGATTGATTGAATGAATGAATGAATCTAAAACTCATCATGTCCAAGATTGAGCTTCTTATCTTCCGTCCAAAACCCTGTCCTCTCCCTGACTTTCCAGTCACTGTGGACGGCACTACCACCCGTCCCGTCCCACAAGCCCGCATTCTTCGTTTCATCATTGACTCCGCTCTCTCATTCACCCCACACACCCAATCCGTCACCAAAACCTGCTGGTCTCATCTCCACAACATGGCCAAGATTCGCCCTTTCCTCTTCATCCAAACCGCTACCTTGCTGGTTCAATCTCTCAGCCTATCCCGACTGGATTACTGCATCAGCCTCCTTTCTGATCTCCTATCTTCCAGTCTCTGCCCGCTTCAGTCTATACTTCACTATGCTGCTCGGATGATCTTTGTACAGAAAGGCTCTGGGCATGTCACTCTCCTCTTCAAAAATCTCCAGTTGTTGCCTATCAACCTTCTCAGGAAGGAAAAATTCCTCCCTCTCGGCTTCAAAGCTCTCCATCACCTCTCCCCCTCCTACCTCACCTCCCTTCTCTCCTTCTACAGCCCAGCCCGCACACTCAGCTCCTCTGCCGGCAACCCTCTCACTGTGCCTTGTTCTCGCCTGTCCTGCCGTCGAGTCCTGGCCCTACATCCTTCCTCTGGCCTGGAATGCCCTCACTCCACACATCTGCCCTACTAGCTCTCTTCCTCCCTTCAAAGCCCTACTGAGAGCTCACCTCTTCCAAGAGGCCTTCCCTGACTGAACACCCACCTTTTCCTCTGTTCCTCCTCCTCCCTTTCCCATTGCCCCCCTCCCTTCCTCTACCCTACCCTTTTCCCCTCCCCCCAGCACTTGTGTATATTTGTACATATTTATTATTTTATTTATTTTATTAATGATGTGTATATAGCTATAATTCTATTTATTCTGATGGTATTGACACCTGTCTACGTGTTTTGTTTTGTTGTCTATCTCCCTCTTCTAGACTGTGAGCTCACTGTTGGGTACAAACCGTCAATATATGTTGCCAATTTGTACTTCTCAAGTGCTTAGTACAGTGCTCTGCACACAGTAAGCGATCAATAAAGAAGATCGAATGAATGAATTAATTAATAAATAAAATGGATCTTCTGACTCCCAGGCTTGTGCTCCATCTACTAGGCCACACTGCATCTCTATCCACACTATTCTCCCACTTCACACCAGCTTGCATTTTTCATTCCTCTCAAGCCAACCTAGTCACCATACTTCATTCTTATCTTTCCTGCCTCTGACCTCTTGCTCATGCCCTCTCTCACCCTTAGAAATATCTCCCTTTTCACATCTGGTAGACTTCAGATCTCCCTTCCTTTAATGCCTTACAAGCACTATGCTATTTCACACTTAAGATAACAGATTTAAAAAAACGGCAGTTGCATCTAAAATTATGCCTGTTCTTTGACTCTGCATGGTCAATGAGATGCATGTATGATTCGGATGGTCTCCAAATTTATTCTGCAGAATGGTCAGACACCACACCTCGTGAGGAGGTCAGTGTAAGTACCCAAAGAAAAGTTTTAGGCTACATTTATACCCAAACAATCTCTCCCTTTCCTCTGCATGCATTTTCCAATCACTAAAATAGGCATCTTGATTCTAAGATATGATTATCTTAAGTGCCAAGGCTTGTTGAAGCACTCAATGGTCAGCAATACAATTTGGCCACTTACGAAGGACTCACTAAACCAGAGAGATTCCCTTTTAATAATTCAACTAGAGGAACGGGATTTACTAAACCAGACGGATTTTATATTAGCACTTTGACTCAACGAGAAGGATCTCATATTAACAATTGCTCCTCTGAAAGGTGTGACTTCAGGCAAGGGCTATGTTTCTACCCCTGAAACTGCAGCACCTTGGCTCACATATGGCAGTTCCATTGCATTGCTTTCCACACAGCTCGCAGGAATATCGAAGGTATAAAATACTTTGTATGTGGTCAAACGGAAGATCAACCAAATCCTGACACCACATGTCATCTGTTCTTCTTTACCCTATTTCCTTATCTCAACTGGGATATCGTTTGAAATCTTCCAAAAACCACTTAGGCGTTACCTTTTCTTAAAGACACACAATCCTCTTGTCTACATCTCCAAGAGCCGAGGACCAACCCTAATTCAGGGAGAGGGTGGGATGGAGGGGCAGGGAGGAAAAGGAAGAGAGAAAGTGTAGCAGAGGGAAAGGGAACATGAAGGGAGAGGGGCAGGAAGTGAGGGAAGAAAATGACATGCAGGTACAACCCTGATGATGCCTCGTCCCTCCATGGGCACCTCTGATGTGTTAATTGACATGAGGTAATTGCTGAGAGAGAGCTGGGCTCATCTTCTCCCAGATTGATGGGCAAGAGAGAGGGGAATTTGAGAATTTCGAGAGATGTCCCAATCTGAGTGTCAGAGTGGATTAGAGCTCAGCGAGTCACACACTGACACCTTCCTTCCCCCCATCCATCCACAAACACTCTAATCACTCCCTGAGGGGGTGGAGAGATGTGGAAAACTGTTGATAAATGCTGCCTCAGCCTTGTCCTGACAGAGTCTTACTGCCCATGAGCTGCCCCCCCCAGGCTGGATTCACAGGTGGTGCAGGTAAGTAAGATAAAAATGACAAATGGAATTTTAGAGATGTGATCCAGGAAACAGACTGAAATAAGGACTAGAGTGTGAAGAATGTGGAAGAAAGAATACCAGTAAGGAGGGGGATACTGTATCAATCTCCTCACTGGTCTCCCTGCCAGCATATGTAACTTGTACACACACACACACACACACACACACACACACACACACACACACACACACACACAATTTTGTCCTTGGTATTCGAAGAAGATGTCACTGAAGGTGTTATTAGTGAGCAAGTGAGTGTGAAAAATCTAAGGGAACAGCCACAGACCTGGCTGCATTATCCATGCAATCTGTCCATCAGTGGTATTCACTGAGAGAATACTGTGTGCAGAGGACTGTGCTAAGCAGCTGGGAGACTGCAGTACTATAGGGTTGAGCACTTGAGTCTAGATTGCACTAACTGTTTGGGAAAGAACAATAGAAATAAATATTCACAATAGACTAGTTAGGCAAGACTGCCCCTTTTGATATTTGTAGCTTGCAGCATCTGAGCTGTTTCTCCTTCCCCTCGTACTTTCATGATCCTAAGAGAGTCACTGCTGCAGCACTCCCTTCCTAATCACAGTGCAATATGCTGGTCTCTCTAAAGCTACTGATTCTCATCTGGGATTTAGCACGATCCGAGGCTATGTTTTATGCTGCACTTAAACAGTGTTCTCTGCCCTCCTTGAGTTCCATTTTCAGTTTCAGCGCTCCAGGTAACAGTTGTTTGGGTATCCTGATGCTGGTCAGTCTTCTCCGTGCCCCCTTCCCCAGTACAGTGGGGTCACAGTGAGCATAGCTTCAATGCTTAGGAGACTGACTTCGTTCCAGGTCTCCGTTGCCCATGATACTGTCTTCATATCTGATGTCGATAATATGAATCAGAATGTTGCCAGTGGAAATGCTCCTGATGTCAGAAGTAACATCTGTTGTGGTAGGACATTCAGACAGCAGTCTATCCAGGGTATGAAAAGTGCCTGCACCAGGATGCTGTCCATTTGCATCATGAGAAAGCAGTTGATCTGCGAAATGTTATGAGGAACACCCAAGGGAATTTAGCCACGGACTGAATGTATGAATGGAAAGAGAGAGAAGTCAAGGATGATACCTAAGTTTTGGGTGGGATAGCAGTGTTATCAAGCATAAAAATTAACGATAGGAGAAGGCGTGGCAATGGAAAGGAAGATGGGGAGTTTGGTTTTGAACACGGTGAGCTTGATGCCTCAATGGGTCATGCCTGTGGAAATGACTTAGAGAGAGGAGGAAATCCAAGATTGTAACAGACGAGAGAGGTCAGGGTAGGTGGGACAGAACTGGGAGAAATCCTCGTGAAAACTCCAATTCTAGGGAGGCACCAGACTCCACCAGATCCTGAGGCAAAGGATCAGCTGCAATTGTGTTGAATCCCAGACTGTCATCCTGGTAAGGGATTGCTATCTATTTCTAAATATTATTCTTATTCTCATTTTTATTCTTATCTTCATTCTTATTTTTATTATGATATTTGTTAATCGCTTACCTTGAGTCATAAGCTCTGTTCTAAGTGCAGGGGTAGATAGATGTTAATCATATTGGACGCAGCTCCTGTCCCGCACGGCGCTGACAGTTTGAATAGGAGGGAGAACAGGTATCTAATCCCCATTTTACTGACAAGGAAGCCGAGGCACAGAAAAGTTAAGTGATTTCCCCACGATTCCATAGCAGGCAACTGGCATAACTGAACTGGAACCCATGTACTCTGATTCCAAGGTCCAGGCTCTTTCCTCTTGACCATGTTGCTTCCATGCTAGACTTCCATTTTCATGTTGGATGGAACAGTCAGATGGAGCAGAAAGAGGTCCATAGGTCAGGGGTACACAAAATCCAGACAACCCTCATTAGATGATAGGGTCGTGCTATTTGGAGTTCTATACTCGAGGCGGGCTCCTCCTCCCCCTCCCATCCCCTTACTGTAGGGGTCCCTCAAGGGTCAGTTCTTGGTCCCCTTCTGTTCTCTATCTACACTCACTCCCTTCGTGAACCCATTCGCTCCCACGGCTTCAACTGTCATCTCTATGCCTATGACACCCAAATCTACATCCCTGCCCCTGCTCACTCTCCCTCCCTTAAGGCTCGGGTCTCCTTCTGCCTTCAGGACATCTTTATCCGGATGTCTGCCCGCCATCTAAAACTCAATATGTCCAAGACTGAACTCCTTATGTTCCCTCTCAAACCCTGCCCTCCCCCTGTCTTTCCCGTCACTGTAGACAGAACTATCATCCTTCCCGTCTCACAAGCCCGCAAACCTGGTGTCATACTCTACTCCGCTCTCTCGTTCTTCCCAAGCATCCAATCCACCACCACAACCTGCCGGTCTCACCTCCACAACATCGCCAAGATCCGCCCTTTCCTCTCCATCCAAACCACTACCTTGCTCGTTCAATCTCTCATCCTATCCCGACTGGATTACTGCTTCAGCCTCCTCTCTGATTTCGAATCCTCCTGTCTCTCCCTGCTTCAGTCTATACTTCACTCAGCTGCCCGGATTATCTTTGTAAAGAAACGCTCTGGGCATGTTACTCCCCTCCTCAAAAATCTCCAGTGGCTACCAGTCAACCTACGCATCAGGCAAAAACTCCTCACTCTCGGCTTCAAGGGTCTCCGTCACCTCGCCCACTCCTACCTCACCTCCCTTCTTTCCTTCTGCTGCCCAGCCTGCACCCTCCGCTCCTCTGCCGCTAACCTCCTCACTGTGTCTCGTTCTTGTCTGTCCCGCCGTCGACCCCCGGCCCACGTCCTTCCCCTGGCCTGGAATGCCCTCCCTCCGCACATCCGCCAAGCTAGCTCTCTTCCTCCCATCAAGCCCCTGCTGAGAGCTCACCTCCTCCAGGAGGCCTCCCCAGACTGAGCCCCCTCCTTCCTCTCTCCCTCCTCCCCTTCCCCATCCCCCCGCCTTGCCTCCTTCCCCTCCCTACGGTGCCTGTATATATGTTTGTACATATTTATTACTCTCTTTTACTTGTACCTAAAACTATTCTATTCGTTTTATTTTGTTAATATGTTTTGTTTTGTTGTCTGTCTCCCCCTTATAGACTGTGAGCCCACTGTTGGGTTGGACCGTCTCTATTTGTTGCCAATTTGTACTTCCCAAGCGCTTAGCACAGTGCTCTGCACACAGTAAGCGCTCAATAAATACGATTGAATGAATGAATGAATGAATGAATAAAGGCGGGGCCTACTTCAGCCCCATTTCAGGCCAGCAAGGCTAGAGATAACCCTCTATGTACAGCGTGATGGTAATTTCCACAATGATACAGTTAGAATAATAAAGCTCCCAGTTTGCTCAGTCCTATTGTTAAACAAAGCTGCTGTTAATCAGTGGAATTTATTGAGTGCTCACTGTATGCAGAGTACTGTACCCAGGGCTTGTCTCTTGACGTATCTCACACCATCCTCTCTCAGAATCTCTGTGCAGTTGTATTTTCTACCACCACTTTACAAGTGAGAACATGGATGTCCAGAGAGGTGTAGTGGCTTGCCCAAGGTCACCCAGCAAGCACGTGGCAGTGCGGAGAGAATAATCTGGGTTTCCTGACTCCCAGACCTGCGCAATTTCTACTAGACCATGGGGCTTATAAGGAAAATATTTATCAAGTGGTTACTATGTACCGTCCTCTGAGGTAGAAACGACAATCAGATTGGACACAGTCCCTGTCCCTTTTTGGGCTCAGAGTCTAAGAGGGAGAGAGATGAGGGAACTGATCCCCATTTAACAAGAGAGGTAACTGAGGCACAGAGAGATTCAGTTATCTGTCAAAGGTCTCACAACAGGTAACTATCAGAAGCTCGGTTTCCTGACTCCTAATTCCACCTTTGGTCCAGGTGTGAAATTTCCAACTACCCGTGGAGGAGAAAATACTGGTGCTGGCCGCATGTCCACTATTCCCCCACTGGCCGATGGTCACACTTCGGCATCTGCAGCTCCACTGGGTACTGAGGCCCAGGGAAAAGCTGGGGATGAGGCAATCTGGCACCAGACAGCTAGCAGTGGTGAAGATGGGGGGGGTCAAAGGTGGTGAACCATCTCATAGGACATCACTGTCATCAGTGAGTAACGTGAAGCCAGTAATAATATAATAATTGACATGATAATAATAACAATAATAAAAAGAGTAATAGTGATAATGATAACCCCCTCCTACCTCACTTCGCGTCTCTCCTTCCCAATGCACACTTCGCTTTTCTGGCGCTAACCTTCTCACTGTGTCACCCTGACTTGCTCATTTTGCTCTTACCCCCTCTCCATTTCCACACCACTTATGTATATTCCTGCAATGTTATCATTTATATTAATGTCTGTTCATTCGTAATATGTTTTATTCCCCTGCTCTAGACTTCGAGCTCGTTGTGGGCCGGGATTGTCTCCAATGCTGTACTATACTTTCCTAAGAGTTTAGTACAGTTCTCTGCACACGGTAAGTGCTCAATAAATATGATTAAATGAATGAATGTATCAATCACTTGTTCTAAGCCAAACCCTGTTCTAATCGCAGGGATAGACACAGGATAATCACGTTGGACACGGTCCCTGTTCCACATTGGATTCACAGCTTACCGAAGAGAACAGATATTTAATTCACAAATTGAGGCCCAGATAAATTAAGCAAATTTCCCAAGGTCACACAGCAAACAAGTTGTGGAGTTCGGATGAGAATCCAGGTAAATCCCCACTCTCTGAACCTGGCTCTTCTTGCCCCGTTTCCATGCCTTCCCCTTTTATGCTTTATTCCCCACCATGCTTTCCCTTAATTCCTCTCCCTTGGCTCTCTCGGATCCTCTCCTCTTTCCTATTCTCCCTTTCTAATCTCTCTCCTTGTCCTTTCTCTCTTTCTTCCCACGACCCTTCTCTCTATTTCATCCTCTCCCTTTTCTCTTTATCCCCCTCTTATTTCTTTCCATCCTGCCCCTTCTCTCTTACTTCCCCAGGCCTGTCTCCTTTTCTCCTTTAGTCCTTTCTCCCCTTTCCCCCTTTCCCTTTCTATTCTCATTTTCTTTTTTCTCCTCTATCTTCCCCACCCCTTCTCAACCCAGCTTCCTTCATTACTACTCTATTTTCTATTTTCTTCCCAAGCGCTTAGTACAGTGCTCTGCACACAGTAAGCGCTCAATAAATACGATTGAATGAATGAATGAATGAATAAAGGCGGGGCCTACTTGAGCCCCATTTCAGGCCCTGGCCACCCACTGGGAAAGGCAGGAAGACAACAGAGCTTTTCTTGTCGCCCAAAAACCCATCCTGCTGTAAGCCCACCCTGAAGCTAGCCAGAATATAGACCATATATCACCACTGTCCATGACAGGGCTAGCCTCAGCCACTGAGCATGCTCAGTGAGCTCTCTGTCTTTGAAGTCCAAGGGTCACTACTCATCACTTGTCTTCCCTCCGCTCCACCATGGAACCCAGGAGGTAGAGCGGAGAAGAGGCCAGTCTCAACTCGCACACGTAGTTGTCGCTTCGGATTTCACAGCATCCAACATCCGGAGGGAAGAAACTGAGAGTCCCCCAGGCCTCATCCAATGTCTCCTTTACATTTGCCCATGGATAGCATGGGTATCCTGCCTCATCTTTCCTAATTCCAATCTGGAGAGTTCCAGGCCTTCCTTGCTGAATTGGAGGCACATTTCCAGCATTGTCTTTGAGAAAACTGAATTGGGACAAAGTTAGATCTGGGAACCTTCTGAGTGGTTTGTGTAACCTTTCCACAGGGAAATATGTTTATCTGCGGCCTATGTAGTTAGTAGTCCTGAACTTAACTAGGCATTCAAATTAATTAATCATAGTTTCTGTTTCTCTCTTCCTCTTTCTGTCATTCTCCATCTCTCACTCTCAATCCCTCGACTTTGTTTCTCTGTCACTTTCTGACTGTCTCTCCAGCTGTTTGTCTCTGTCTGTCTGTGTATCTGTCTCTCTACTAGGTCTCTATGACTCTCCTCCTGCCTCTGTCTTTCCATTTCTCTCAGTCTCTCTCCCAGTATCTCTGACACCCTCTCTGTTTCTCTCTCTATCACTCTGTCATACACTGTTCCTGTCTCTGCTTCCGTCTGTTTTTGTACATATAAAAATATATTTATTTACTTTGATACACTTCTCCCCACTGGACTGTAAGCTTGGTGTGGGCAAGGAAGTTATGAACTGTACTGTATTCTCCCAGCTGCTTATTACAGTGTGCTACAAGTATGTGCTCAATGAATACCATTTTTGGATTGATTTCTGTCCCTCTCTCTATCTCCATCTGTCCCTCCCTTCCTCCTTGACTTCTTTCTCTTATCTATGAATCTTTCTGTCTCTCTTTGACTAATTTTGTCTCTTTCTGACCTGGTTTCACTCTCTCTCCGCCCCCTGCTTCACCAATTCTGCCTCTCTGACTGTCTGAGGGGAATTAGTTCACATGGTAGAGCACTCACGTGGCTTGTGAGAAGTAGCGGGATTGTTGCCCACATTCTCCACGTGGATCCATTTCCCCCCATCTAGACTAAGACATTATGGGAAGAGGACTTATCTGCTAATTCTGTTGTATGGCACTCTCCCAAGCACTTAGTACTCAATAAATTCCATTGATTGATAGTTGGATTTCTGTCTCTCCATCTTCCCCCGTTCTCTGCTCTTCTCTCTCGTTCTGTCTCTTTGTCACTTTGTCTCTTCCTTTACCTCTGCTTCTTTCTGACTCTCTCTTTGTCTCAGTGTGTATATCTGTCTCTCTCTAGTTCTCCTGTTTCCTAGGTTGTGCTACTAGAGATCTCTTCTGATAGTGTGGAGAGAAGAGAATGGATGCCATTGAGATTGTCTATGGGACCCTCTTTATATTACAGATTGTATTTGGGGTCTCAGGGAACATGGTCCTCCTCCTGGTTTATACACACGTTGTCTCCACCAGACACCAGCTGAATCCCCCAGAACTGCTCCTGGCCCACCTGGCCCTGGCTAACACCATGGCCCTTCTCAGCAGGGGGATCCCCGACATCCTGTCAGCTTGGGGGCTGAGGAATTTCCTGGATGATGTTGGGTGCAAAATACTCTTATACCTCTACCGAGTGGCCCGGGGATTTGCCATATTCACCGTCTGCCTATTGAGCATCTTCCAGGCCGTCACCATCAGTTCCAGCACCTCCCGGTGGACAGAAGTCAAAACTCAATCACCCAAGTACATCGTCCCCTCCTGCCTCTTCTCCTGGGTCCTTAATCTGCTGATTGACATGACTGCACCGATGATGGTCACGGGAACAGGAAACAGCACCAGCATGAATAGAGTCAACCTCCTGAAATACTGCTCTTCTATCAGTGTTAGTGCAGTCACAACCCTGGTCAATGCGGTGGTTCTCTCCCTCCGCGATATGTTCTTCGTGGGACTCATGAGTGTAGCCAGTGGCTACATAGTGTTTGTCCTGCATAGACACCACCGGCAGGTCCGGCACCTCCATGGGCCCAGCCGCTCAACTAGGACGATGCCTGAGGTACAAGCAGCCAAAAGAGTCACTGGTCTTGTCATCCTTTATGTCTTACTATATGGACGGGTTACAATCACCCTGAGTTTATTATTTAACATGAACAAAATTTCCCCTCTCATTCTTAGTAGCAATAACATTATGTCCTTCACGTTCTCAGCTGTTAGTCCGTTTCTGTTGATTCTTAGTGACAGGAGGTTGAGGATGTTCTAGAAAAGAGATTCACGTATTCCCAACTGGGATCCCACTTAGGAAATGGTGCGTATCCATTGGGGAGTGGGGGATTCAGGGATTTAGGGAACAGGAGAGTCTTGGAGCTTGGCTGGAGGGGTTAGAGATACCCTGCCCTGCAATTCCCATTCTCCTGGATCCTGGAGGCCTTCATATTGACTAAGGTCGCTTTATAGTATGGCTCGCCATCACCTCGCCCGCTCCAACCTCACCTCTCTTCTCTCCTTCCACAGCCCAGCCACACCCTCCACCCCTCTGCCTCTAACCTCCTCATTGTCCCAGCCACACCCTCCGCCCCTCTAACGCTTACCTCCTCAGTGTGTCTCATTCTCACCTGTCCCACCGTCGACTCCTGGCCAAAGTCCTTCCCCTGGCCTGGAATGCCCTCCCTCTACACATTTGCCAAACTAGCTCTCTTCCTCCCTTCAAAACTCTAATCAGAGCTCACCTCCTCCAGGAGGCCTTCCCAGACAGAACCCCTTTTTCCTCTCCTCCTCTCCATCGACCCCCAACCTCCTTGGCCTCCCCACAGCACTTGTATATATTTGTATATATTCATTACTTTATTTATTTTACTTGTACGTATGTACTACTCTATTTTATTAATGATGTGCATGTGGCTATAATTCTATTTATTCTAACGGTTTTGACACCTGTCTACGTTTTGTTTTGTTGTCTGTCTCCCCCTTCTAGACTGTGAGCTCGTTGTTGGGTAGGGACCCTCTCCATATGTTGACGACATGTACTTCCCAAGCGATTAGTACAGTGCTCTGCATGCAGTAAACGCTCAATAAATACGATTGAATGAATGAATAAATGTACGTGTTTGTGACACAGAAACAGAACTCCCTGGGGTGCTGGTACCCTGCTCTACGTTTCTCCATGGCCCATGACACCAAACAATTCCTGATAGTTCTGAGAGTCATTGGTTGGGGAAAAGGGAAGGCCCCGGACAGGGGAAGCAGCCAGTAGCAGAGGGAGTAAATTCAAGTCTGTCAGAGTCTGCCAACATTTCTATGATGCATGTTGTTTGTTCTGAGGACTGGGCCAGGTAATGTGAATACCTTTTTTAAATAGTATTTGTTAAGTGTTTATTATGTGCTAGGCACTGTACTAAGCACTGAGATAGGTACAAGATAATCAGGTTGGACACAGTTCATGCTCCACATTCATTCGTTCTTTCATTAATTCATTCAATCGTATTTATTGAGTGCTTACTGTGTACGGAGCACTGTACTAAACGCTTGGAAAATACAGTTCAGCAACAAAGAGAGACAATCCCTTCCAACAATGGGATCACGGAATCACAATCTTAATCCACATTTTACAGATGAGGTAACTGAGGCACAGAGAAGTTACCTGCCCAAGGTCACACAGAAAATAATTGGTGGAGCTGGGATTAGAACCCTTTCCCTTCTGATTCCAAGCTCATGCTCTATCCACTAGGCCACACTGCATCTCTGTGCAAACCACCACCACTAATGCAAATACAAATTACTACTGGAGGAGGGGCATACCTCTTCAAGAATGGTGTTTCAACAAAGTTCATCAGAATAGCAAAGACCCAGAAATTGTGCATGACTGTTTTCAAGGGTTATGACAAACAAGTTTACAATAAATTCTCTCTCAACAACGCAATCATGAATACAATCTCACCAGCAGCAGGGTACTGTCTTCAATTCGAAGTGCAACCCTACTACATATTCTTATTATCTTCTATTATTAGTAAAATTATTTATAGTAGCAATAGTAGTTGTAGTAGTAATAGAAGTGATGGTAATGTTTATTGAGCACTCAGTTATTGTGTTGTTCTATATCAGTCGCTTGGAAAGTATGGATAACAAAGTACCAACCCACAGTGAGCTTACATTCTAACTGGAAGACAAGCATAAAAAGAAAAGTATTAGATCATAAGCACCACGAGGTCTCTGTATCTCTCATCTCAACTCTATTCTAGGTTGAAGTATGTAACTATACAGAAGGTAGACACGAACCCCATCCCCGGAGCACTCACAGTCTAGAGGGAAGGCAAACATTAAAAAAATACAGATGGGGAAATGCCAGAGTTTAAGGATATATATATATATCCTTACACTACCTATATATCTATATCTATATAAATACATATATATCTATCAATATAAACTATCTATGTAAGATATATAGAAAGATACATATATATATCCATTTATCTATCTATTCTATCTATACCTTTTTACATATCCTTTAAATTTCATAGATAGATAGATCTCAAAGCACTTAGGAGATACAGGCCCCAGAGCATAGGCAGTGCAAAAGGTGAATATGGTTGGTGAAGGACTCTTGGAGCAGATATGCTGCTGTTATTAATGATGCTGAAGATCACTAATGATGAAAAATACTCACAGTGGAGATTTTGATTTCGTTGGTTTCCCCCACTACCTTCTCAATTGGTGTACCACCAACTGCCATGCGGAGTTTTTTCTGCAGTAGTAGTAAACGTATTCACTAATCACCTACTGAGTGCTGAGCAGTGTACCAAGAGCTTGGAAGATATGATCTAAAGGACCTCATTTTTGATGTTTCTCAATTTGCTTTCGTGTTTATTAAATACTTATTGTATTAAGTCCTGGGATGACTACAAATGATCAGATAAGAAACAGCCCCTGACCCGTAGGGGATATGCAATCTAATCACCTAGTAGTATTTCTGAGTACCTACTGTGTGTAGAGCACTGTACTAAGCACTCTGGGGAGTACAAAAGAGTTAGCAGACATGATACATAACCTCAAGTCGCTTGCAGTCTGGTAGGGGAGAGAGACAAACAATAAAGTAAATTACAGTTAGCAATAAGGACTGTTGCAATGAAAATGAGTTAGTGCTTGAGAAAAAGTATATATGAGATAAATACAAAAGGGTTATAGTTTAAGACAGTCTCGTTTTATAGATAGGAAAACAAAACCCAGAGAAGCAATGTTATGCTCAACGTCACACAGCAGGCCAGTGGCAGAACTGGAAGTATATCCTGATTTTCCATATTTCCAGTCCTGTGCTCTTTCTACTGGGCTTCAGAGACAAGGACAGAGCGTGTGGTAAAAAGGATAGCAATGAAATTGGAACAATTACAAGTAATAGTGCCAACAAACCAAGATAACAAGGGTTAAGATCTGTAAGTTGAAGAAGAAGTGGTGACAGACTATCTAGCACTGTATTATACCCATCTTTCTCAATATTCTAAAGGTTCCTACACTGGGGTTTGGCCATAGAGAGGCTGATTGGGTCAATAGCAGACGCAGAAGACCAGGTTCTCCGGGGACAAGTAATGTTGAAGCTCTTGCCAATTTAACAGGATTCCCTCCTAAATTCTGAAGAGGTCCCACCATCTTGAGAAGAAAACAGCTCCCAGTCGTTGCCCATTCTTCTCTGCAGCAGGGTCTCACTTTAAGTCACTGCATCAATTTTTCCCCTCCTAACAATCCACTACACCTCATCTTGCGGTTTTCTTTATTCTGAAGCCACCCTAGTAACCTTGCGTCTTTCTCATCCCTCCTGTCACCGACCTCTTGCTCACACCCTCTCTCCCCCGCAGGATACGTGCCTCCCCCTTCACATCCAGCAGTCATTCATTCATTCTATCGTATTTATTGAGCGCTTACTGTGTGCAGAGCACTGTACTAAGCGCTTGGGAAGTACAAATCGGCAACATATGCAGACGGTCCCTACCTAACAACGGGCTCACCGTCTAGAAGGGGGAGACAGATAATAAAACAAAACATAGACAGATGTCAAAACCGCTAGAATTAATAGAATTATACCTATATGCACATCATTAATAAAATCAATAGAGTAGTAAATATGTACAAGTAAAATGAATAGAGTAATAAATCTGTACAATATATGCAAGTGCTGTGTGGAGGGGAAGGAGGTTTGGGGAGGATGGGGAGGAGGAGAGGAACAACATCAGTCTGAGAAGGCCTCCTGGCGGAGGAGAGCCCTCAGTAGGGCTTTGAAGGGAGAAAGGGAGCTAGTTTGGCGGATGTGTGGAGGGAGGGCATTCCAGGCCAGTGGAAGGATGTGGGCCGGGGTTCGACGGTGGGACAGGCAAGAACGAGGCACAGTGAGGGGGTTAACGGCAGAGGAGTGGAGGGTGCAGGCTGGTCTGGAGAAGGAGAGAAGGGAAGTGAGGTAGGAGGGGGCGAGGTGTTGGAGAGCCTTGAAGCCGAGAGTGAGGAGTTTTTGCTTGATTCGTAGGTTGACAGGCAACCACTGGAGATTTTTGAGGAGGGGAGTGACATGCCCACAGGGTTTCTGTACAAAGATAATCCGGACAGCAGAGTGAAGTATAGACTGAAGCGGGGAGAGACAGGAGGATGGGAGATCAGAGAGGAGGCTGATGCAGTAATCCAGTCGGGATAGGATGAGAGATTCAACCAGCAAGGTAGCGGTTTGGATGGAGAGGAAAGGACGGATCTTGGCTATGTTGTGGACGTGAGACCGGCAGGTTTTGATGACGGATTGGGTGTGTGGAGTAAATGAGAGCGGAGTCAAGGATGGCACCAAAGTTGCGGGCTTGTGAGACGGGAAGGATGGTAGTGCCGTCCACACTAATTGGGCATGTCAGGGAAAGGGAAGGGTTTCGGGGGGAAGATAAGGAGCTCAGTCCTGGGCAAGTTGAGTTTTAGATGGCAGGCAGACATCCAGATGGAGATGCCCTGACGACAGGAGGAGATACGATCCTGGAGGTAGGGAGAGAGAACAAGAGTGCAGATGTAGATTTGGGTGTCATTAGTGTAGAGATTATCGTTGAAGCCGTGGGAGCGAATGAGTTCACCAAGGGAGTGAGTATAGCTGGAGAACAGAAGGAGATCAAGACCTGACCCTTGTGGAAACCCTACAGTAACGGGATGGGAGCGGGAGGAGATGCCCGCAAAGGAGACTGAGAATGCACGGCCAGAGAGATGAGGAGAACCAGGAAAGGACGGAGGTGCTTTTCATCTCGACCTTTCAAATGCCTTTCACACTTTCGACTACCCCCTTCTGCTGGAAACATTATTCAACCTCAGCTTCACTGATGCTGTCTTCCCCTTGGTCTCTTCTTATCTCTCTGACAGCTTAATATTGGTCTCTTTGGTGGGTTCCACCTCTGCCTCACAGCCCCTAACTATGGAGGTCCCTCAAGGTTCAGTTCTGGGTTCTGTTCTGTTCTGCATCTGCACGGAGTTTGGATAGCATATTGAGAAGGGGATGGTCCACTGTGTCAAGGGAAGCTGAGAGGTTAAGGAGGATTAGGGGACAGTACGAGCCATTGGATTTGGAAAGAAAGAGGTCATTATTGACCTTTAAGGAGGTAATTTCGGTGGAGTGTACGGGATGGAAGCCAGATTGGAGGAATTCTAGGAGAGAGGTGGAGTTGAGGATTTAGAGGCAGCGAGTGTAGATGGCTCGTTCTAGGAGTTTGGAAAGGAACGGTAGGAGGAAGATAGTGCGATAACTAGAAGGGGAAGTGAGGTCAAGAGAGGGTTTTTTAGGATGGGGGAGACGTGGGCATGTTTGAAGGTAGAGTGGAAGGACCCAGTGGAGAGTGACCTGTTGAAGACGGAAGTTAAGGAGGGGAGTAGGGAAGGGTCTAGGGTGTTTGTAAGATGAGAGGGAATGGCGTCCGAAGCATAGGTGGGTGAGATGGCACTTGAGAGGAGGGAGGCGATCTCATCTGAAGATACTGCTAGGAAAGATGGGAAAGTAGAGGAGAGGCTTGAGAAAGGGGGGGATGAAGAGTAGGGAGGGGTGACTTTGGAGGGCTCAGACCTGATTTAATTTTCCTAATGAACTAGGTGGCCAGATAAGTGGAGGTGAAGGATGGAGGAGGAAGAGGAGGAGGAATATGGGTCCTCAGGTGGGACTTAAATGTCCGGAGCTGCTGGAGGGGGTGATGGGCATGGGTGTCAATAAGGGAGGAAAAATAATTTTGCCTGGCAGAGAAGAGGGCAGAGCTATGGCAGGAAAAGATACATTTAAAGTGAACATGGTTGCCTTGGTGTTTACTTTCGCCGGCAGCGTTCAGCACCTCGAGCATAAGAGCAAAGGAGGCAGACAGTGACAGTGATCCAAGGCAGTGGGTCAGTGGTGCGAAGGGAAAGAGGAGAGAGTGAGTTGAGTTGAGTTGAGTAGAGAGGGTGGAGTTGAGAGCAGTAATCTGGTCATCAAGAGTGGGTAAAGAGCATAGGGAAGCGATGTGGGGTGTGATGCGGTGAGAGAGATGGATGGGATCAAGACAGCGGTGGTCTCTGTGGGGGAATAATATAGATTTACAGGGGGAGGAGTGTGAGAGAGGAGGCAAGTGAGAAGGTTATGATGAGAGAGAAGGATTTTAGAGTTGGTGAGGGTGCCCATGTCTCCACTATTCTAAATAAACTCTCCCTGGTCCCCACGGCTCCTTTCAGTTTTCGCCCAATCTCCCTCCCACCATTTCTCTCCAAACTCCTTGAGTGAGGCGTCTACACCTGCTGTCTCTAATTCATCTCCTCCAATTTTCTCTTTGACTCCAGTCTGGCTTCCATCCCCTTAACTCCACAGAAACATCCCCCTTAAAGGTCAACAATTATCCCCTTCATGCCAAATCCCGGCCTCTGTTCCATTCTAATCCTCGTCGATGACTCAGATGCCTTTCACACAGTCGACCACCCCCTTCTCCTGGAAACATTATTCAACCTCAGCTTCACTGATGCTGTCTTTCCCTGGTTCTCTTCTTATCTCTCTGACCGTTCATTATTGGTCTCTTGGCGGGTTCCTCCTCTGCCTCCAAACCCCTAACTGTGGGGGGTCTCTCAAGGTTTAGTTTTGGGTTCCCTTCTGATCTGCATCTACACCCACTCCCTTGGAGAATTCACTTGCTCCACTGACTTCAACTAACTCATTTATACGGATGATACCCATATCTACATCTCCAGTCCTGATCTCTCTCTATGTCTTGGTTTTGCATTTCTTCCTGTTTTCAAGACATCGCTACAGTGCGTTTCAGTCAATTCATTCATTCATTTTATGGTATTTATTGAGCACTAACTGTGTGCCCGAGAACTGAACTAAGAACTAGTAAGAGTATAATGTAACAATGAACAGACACAACCCCTGCCCACAGTGAAGTTGCAGTCTAGAGGGGGAGGCAGACATTACTAGCAATAAATGAATTACAGATATGTATGTAAATTCTGTGGGCTGGGAGGAGGGATGAATACAGGGATCAGGAGGATGCAGAAGGGAGTGGGAGAAGAGGAAAGGAGGGCTTAGAAAAGACCTCTTAGTGGAAATATGAATTCACTGAGGCTTTGGAGGAAGGGAAATTAATTGCCTGTTGCATTTGAGAAGAGAGGTCCAGAGTAGGATCCCTTTTCCTGTTAGCTTGACAACAGAATGGATTTTGGAAATGCCTTTAGAAAAAGGTAGGATTTGTGCATTTTAATTTTGATACCTTTTTCAAATGATATAGATGCACATTTTGCACCTTGTCTTTCTAACTTGCTGTGTATGTGTGTGTATGTGCGTGTGTCCAAGTGTGAGTTGCCAACACATCTCTAATCTCCTCCATCTCTCAGGGTTCCTGTTCTGAGTCCCAGAGAATGGATGCCAGAGAGATATCCTATGAGATCCTGATTCTACTAGAGATCATTATTGGCATCTGGAGGAATGTAATCCTCCTCCTGGTTTATGTTCACGTGGTCTTCACCAACCACAAGATGATCCCTTTGGACTTGATCCTCGCCCAGCTGGCCTTGGCCAACACCACCATCCTTCTCACTCTTGGCATCCACGACACCATGTCAGCTTGGGGGCTGAGGAACTTTTTGGATGCTGCTGGATTTCAGAGAGCCGTTAACAATTAACATTCGATGGCAATAATTAAATAAGAAGGTGATTACGTCACAGATAGAGTTAACAATTAACGTCTAGAAGCGGCCATAAAATAGGCAGATGATGCCCAAAGCAGGAGGATGAATTGTCAATGGGTCAGTCAAATCAAATCAAAAAGTTAATGGCAAGGAGAGTCCAGGGGCTCTTGGCAAAAATGTCTCTGAGGTGGTGGAGGATGGAGTCCTATGGATGGTAGATCTGGAGTAGAGAGGAACTGTTAAGGGGGTTATAGGAAAGGAGATGCCTGGATAGAGGAGTGAACAGCCAAATATTATGGGTAGGCTGACTACTTGACAATGGGGTTGTTGTTAAAGTAACTCGGTGATAACAAGGGCCTTTTTCCCGGGGAGGCGACCGGGAGGGAATCAGTCAGGTCGGGACCGGGAAGGGGGTTTGGGGGAGGCTCTTCAAAGAAGGTCGCTTACGAGGTGGGGTGCGAGTGGGGTGGGGTGGAAGCAGGGGTTCACAATGTCCTGTGATCAAGCAGGGGGCACAATGTTACACGATCAAGCAGGGGAACACAATGTCCCACGATCTCAGTTGGCTTCTTGGACAGAGTGGAAATGGATTCAAGGGGTGAGTCTAGTGATGATAGCGGGGTGGGGGCCCAGCCACAGGCCTCGGTGTCCTAGGGCAGTTTCGGTGGAGTGGAGGGGATGGAAGCCAGATTGGAGGGGGTCCAGGAGAGAGTTGGAGTTGAGGAATTTAAGGCAACTAGTGTAGACGATTCGCTCTAGGAGTGTGGAAAGGAAGGGTAGGAGAGGGGAGTACCTATTACCTTTCTCCGTAAAATGCCACATAGGGAACACGGAGTCCCAACCGCACCCAAAATCAGGCTCCTTTAATACCATTCCCTCCCGGGAGAGTTTACCACACAATCAAGTTATAAGGCACTGCGTGGCTCCACAAACTGTGTTCGGGTATCATACCCAGGCCGGGTTATAGCACACCTTTGCATTTGAACAAGCCCTCTCCGAGCTGTAACATGCAGCGTCCCTTGTCTCTTCAGAAGTCGCTCACACAAGAACGAACCCTCTTCAGTCCCCGCTCTATCGGCAGGGTTCCTTTGGAGTCGCGCCCAGTCACCGAAATAACCAATTAGACCATGTCGCGAAGGGAGGCATGGAGGGAGAATGGCGCGGAGGTCTTGCGACAAAAACTTCTGGGATTTCTAGTCTGACTTTCGCTCTGGACAGCGTTCCCCTACGCTTCCCCTAGGCCTACTGAACTGCCACTCCGGTCATGCCCCAGAGGGGGGCCCGCCGACATGCCTGGCATTGTTGAGTGGTCAGGGAGAGTACTGACAGCTGTCGACAACCGACAGAGTACAGCTGTGGGCACAAAGACTTCTGGGAGTTGAGGTTTGATGCTCGTTCTAGATAATGGTCATCTCGGCGTACCGAACTATATCTCCCGGCATGCCCCGCGGCAGGTTTCGCGGCCACCTCTGGCCCTGTTCCCAGGAGAGGGAGCACAAAGAGTTCTTGGAGTTGTAGTGTGATCCTTGTATGATGCGGGGCGGCCATTTTGCAGACAGCAGAAAGCTCGTGAGGTGGATGTTCAGGGCGATTTCCTATTTATACTGAAAGTCATTATGATATGTGCTAAATCCCTGTTAACACTCCCTGTGAGCTTTCTTATAGACAACAGGGAGACTTCAACCTCGTTCAAACTCAGGCTCCTTTAATCTAAAATTTTCACAGGAAAGTTTACCCCAGAACTAAGTTATATGACACTGAGCGGCTCCGCACAGTGTGTTTGGTCATCGTATCCGGGCTGGATTATAACTCATTCTTGGATTTGAATGTGCCAACTCTGAGCTGTGACACGCAGATGCCCATGTCCTCCCGAAGACGCTCCCAGAAGAGCAAAAAATTATGAGTCTCCGTCCTATTCGTAGGGTTCCTCTGTAGTCGAGCACATTCACTGACGCAGCCAATTAGGCTCTGTCGCGAAGGAAGGGAAGGCTGGGAGAATGGAGCAACGGCTCATGGGTCTCTCCTCTGGACGCCGCCATAGGAACCCTGGATCCCGATAATGAAAGTCATTATGAAAGGCCCGCCTGCCATCACACTGCGTGGCCCTGCTGCTCCCAGTAGGATCCTCTCCACAGAGCGCTGCCGGGAGTGCCGCCGTAGGTGCCCGGGATCCCGATCCTGAGAGGCCACCGCGAGGCCCCGCTGCTCCCTGGAGGATCTTTCTCTTCCGGACGCCGCCTCGAGGGCCAGGGATTCTCCCTCCCTCCGTCCCTCAGTCCGTCCTCCATCCCCGAGCAGCCTGCTATCGGGCGCCCATGCCACGCGGCCAGGATCCTCGCGTGCAACATCTGCAACTCCGCCGAAGGACACCGAGGCCCCTGGGCTGGGCCTGAACCCTCCCAACACCACTAGATTCACCCCTAAAAGTCACCTCCACTCTGTCCAAGTAGCCAACTGGGATCGTGGGACATTGTGTTCCCCTGCCTGATCGAGAAACATTGTGTCCCCCTGCTTGATCGTAGAACATTGTGTCCCCCTGCTTCCATCCCCCCAACCCTATAAGCGACCTTCTTTGAGGAGCCAACTCACTCCCTCCTTCCGGGAACGGACATGATTGATTTTCCCCCGCTCTCCTCTCCGGTGAAAAAGGCCCTTATTATTACCGACTTACTTTAACAACAACACCATTCGCACCTAGTCAGCCCACCCATGCTATTTGGCTGTTTAATCCTTCCCAGGCGTCTCCTCTCTCATGACAAACAGTTCCGCCCTACTCCAGAAATACAATCTACAGGACTCGATCCTCCACCAACTCAGAGACATTTTGCCAAGAGCCCCTGGACTCTCCTTGCCATTAGCCTTTTTGATATGATTTGATTTACCCATGGACAATTCATCCTTCTGCTTTGGGCATCATCTGCCTATTTTATGGCCGTTTCTGAACGTTGATTGTTAACTCTCTCTGTGACGTCATCATCTGCTTATTTTATTGCCATCGCATGTTAATTGTTATTGGCTCTCTGCGATGTCATCACCTGCCCGGGACTCCGTTCCCGAGAGGCCCGCCCGCCATCACACCTCGTGGCCCCCACTGCTCCCCGAAGGATCCTCTCCTCAGAGCGCGCCGCCATAGACGCCCGGGACTCCGTTCCCGAGAGGCCCGCCCGCCCGCCATCACACCGCGTGGCCCCCGCTGCTCCCGGAAGGATCTTCTCCTCAGAGCGCCGCCATAGACGCCCGGGACTCCGGTCCCGAGAGGCCTGCCCGCTCGCCATCACACCGCGCGGCCCCCTCTGCTTCCGGAAGGATCCTCTCAGAGCGCCGCCACAGACGCCCGGGACTCCGTTCCCGAGAGTCCCGCCCGCCATCACACAGCGCGGCCTTGCTGCTACCCGGAAGGATCCTCTCCTCAGAGCACGCCGCCATAGTCGCCCGGGACTCCGTTCCCGAGAGGCCCGCCCGCCCGCCATCACACCGCGTGGCCCCCTCTGCTCCAGGAAGGATTCCCTCCTCAGAGCGCCCCCATAGACGCCCAGGTCTCCGTTCCCAAAATTCCCGCCCGCCATCACATCACATGGACCTCGCTGCTCCCGGAAGGATCCTCTCCTCAGAGCACCAGAGAGGCCCGCCATAGATGCCCGGGACTCCGTTCCCTAGAGACCCGCCCGCCATCACATCGCGTGGCCCCCGCTGCTCCAGGAAGGATCCTCTCCTCAGAGCGCCGCCATAGACGCCCCCTGCTTCCACCCCACCACTTAAACGACCTTCCTTATAGTGCCCCCCAACCCCCCTTCCCTGTCCAGTCCTGACTGGCTCTCCCCCCCTCACCCCACCCCGGGAAAAAGGCCCTTTTTATCACCAAGTTACATTAACGACAACCTCATTCCCACCTACTCAGCCCTCCTGTCCCGCCATCGACCCCTGGCCCACATCCTCCCCTGGGCCTGGAATGCCCTCCCTCTGCCCATCCGCCAAGCTAGCTCTCTTCCTCCCTTCAAGGCCCTACTGAGAGCTCATCTCCTCCAGGAGGCCTTCCCAGACTGAGCCCCTTCCTTCCTCTCCCTCTCGTCCCCCTCTCCAACCCCCGCATCTTACCTCCTTCCCTTCCCCACAGCACCTGTATATATGTTTGTACATATTTATTACTCTATTTATTTATTTATTTATTTATTTATTTTACTTGTACATATCTATTCTATTTATTTTATTTTGTTAGTATGTTTGGTTTTGTTCTCTGTCTTCCCCTTCTAGACTGTGAGCCCACTGTTGGGTAGGGACTGTCTCTATATGTTGCCAGCTTGTACTTCCCAAGCGCTTAGTACAGTGCTGTGCACACAGTAAGTGCTCAATAAATACGATTGATTGATTGATTGATTGATTGTTTATTGTATTGACAACGCATGTTAATTGTTAACACCTCTGTTACATCATCATCTGCTTATTAGATTGCCATCGCATAATAATTGTTAACTTTTCTCTGTGATGTCATCATCTGCTTACTTTATTATTGTTACTAAATTATTGCTACGGCATATTAAATGCTAACTACCCGCTGTGCTGTCATTTACCTTGCTGCACTCATCATGAACTATCAATTGCCCTGCTCCCAAATGATCTTCCCATTCCTCACCTTCCCCTTCCCTTCTCCCACCCAGCTCTTTCCCCTCCCTTCCCCTCACCCCCTCCCCAGAATCCCTCTGTACCAGCGCAAACCCTCAACCCCTCCATTCCAACACTCACTCTCCCAGCGTCCCCACCCCATCCTAGTTCTATTTTCTCATCTCCACCCCTATTCTGTCTCTCCCCACCCAGGCCTCTGCCAACCCATTCTAATCCAAACAAATCCACTTCTCGCACCCTTCCCCCTCTCTCCCCTCCCTCCACAGCTGCTGCCAAGTGTGGCATTTGGAACTCCCACTCCATTATAGGTAAGCTCCCTTTGACCTATTGCTTTCCATCTCTCTCCTCCTCCTCGCCCTAAACGAAACATGGCACACTCCGGATGACAAAGTCCCTTCTGATGCCCTCTTCAGCGGAGGCCTCTTCTTCTCCCACTCCTACAGACTCATCGGAAAAGAGGATGTCGGCTTCCTTCTCTCACCCCAATGTCGCTTTCGCACCATCCCTCCTTCCCCTTCCCTTCCCTTCCCCTCCTTTGAAGCCCATATTATTCGCCTCTACCACCCCTTCCAGATTCTTGTAGCCGTTAGCCTTCGTGCCCACACGTGTTTATTCATAACTCTATCTTTAGCAATATTTGGTGATGATGGCATCAGGTCAACTCCGGAATGACACACGTGATCTGATCCCGGGACTTCGAAGGTAAACTTTCTATTGGCAGTGAATGTGCCATTCTTCACCGCCCCCCCGGCCCCACCTCCGAGATATTTAACGATTTTGACCTCTTTCTCACCTTCCTTCCCTCCTTTTCTATGCCCACACTGATCCTCGGAGACTTCAACATCCACATGAATATCCCTGATGACTCCTCTGCCGCCCGCCTACTATCTCTCCCTGACGCCGCCAACCAACTGCACCACCCCACCTCGTCCACTCACCAACTTGGTCACACCCTCGACCTCATCATCTCCAATAGCTGCACTATCTCCATCCTCACTAACTCTGAAATCCCTCTCTATGCTCATAAACTTCTGGCCTGCCTCCTCACTCACACTCCTCCCCCTTGTAAATCTATATTACTACCGTTAAGAAACAGGAGGCCTGAGCGTGCAGGAGTCAAACATGGGCATGTTTGAAGGCAGAGGGGAAGGAACCAGTGGAGAGTGAGCGGTTGAAGATGGAATTTATTGAGGGGAGAAGGGACGGAGCAAGATATTTCAGGACATGAGAGAGAATGGGGTCTGAAGCACAGGTGGCCTTTAACTAAAATGGAAATTAAGTGCATGAGACAAAGTTTCTGTATTGACAAAAAAAAAAGCCTAGATCCAACCCCCAAAAGGCACAGACATATACTTAGTACTTAACAAATGCAACAATAATAGTAATTATTGTAATTTTGTTTGGTTCTGATACTACACATACAATACAATAATAATAATAATTATTGTTATTTTGTTTGGTTCTGCTACTACACATACAAATACAGCAATTATTATTATTATTATTCTGATTTTGTATGGCTCTGATACCTCTGATACTACTCGATAGAGAATGGGCCTGGGAGTGGATTCTAATACCAGCTCCACCACTTGTCAGCTATGTAATCTTGGGCAAGTCACCTAAGTTTTCTGTTCCTCAGTTACCTCATTTGTGATCCTCTTGGGATATTTCCTCATCCTCATTACCGTCAACTGCGGCACCCTCTTCAAGCAACCCATGTACGTTTTCCTCTTCCATTTTTCCCATATGGACGTCTGCTATACTTCCATGTTGACTCCCAAACTGCACCCCTCGCACCCTTCCCCCTCCTTCCCCTCCCTCAACAGCTACTGCCTAGTGTGGCCTCTGGAACCCCCTCTCCGTAATAAGTAAGATCCCTTTCATCCTGAACCTATTCCTTCCCAGCTTTCTGCTCCTCCTCGCCCTAACTGAAACATGGCTGTCTCCGGACGACACGGTCTCTTCTGCTGCTCTCTCCATTGGAGGCCTCTTCTTCTCCCACTCCCCCAGACTCACCGGAAAAGTAGGAGGTGTCGGTTTCCTTCTCGCCTCCCAATGTCGCTTTTGCACTATCCCTCCTACCCCTTCCCTTTCCTTCCCTTCCTTTGAAGCCCACATTATTCCCCTCTACCACCCCCTCCAGATTCTTGTAGCCGTCATCTACTTCCCCCCCGGCCCCACCTCCAACTTCTTTAACGATTCTGACCCCTTCCTCACCTTCCTTCTCTCCTTTTCCATGCCCACTCTGATCCTCGGAGACTTCAACATCCATGTGGGTATACCTGGTGACTCCTCTGCCACCTGCCTTCTATCTCTCCTTGACGCAGCCAACCTCTTGCTCCACCCCACATCGCCCACTCAGCAACTTGGTCATACCCTCTACTTCATCATCTCCTACCGCTGCACTTTGTCCACCCTCACCAACTCTGAAAACCCTCTCGCTGATCAGAATCTTCTCACCTGCCTCCTCACTCAAACTCCTTTCCCCTATAAATCCATATTACTCCCTCACAGAGATCTCTGCTCTCTTGACCCCATCCATCTTTCTGAACGCCTCACACACCATCTCGCCTCCCTCTCCTCTCTACCCAATCTTGATGATTAGATTACTCCTCCCAACTCTACCCTTTCTACACAGCTAGGCTCACTCGCTCCCCTTTCCCTTCGCCGCTCTCGTACCACTAACCCACAGCCCTGAATCACTGCCACTGCCCGCCTCCTTCGCTCTTATTCTCGAGCTGCCGAACGCTGCTGGCGAAAGTCTAAACACCATGCCAACCTCGTTCATTTCAAGTTTATCCTTTCCTGCCTTAACTCAGCTTTCTCCTCTGTCAGACAAAGCTATTTCTCCTCCCTTATTGACACCCATGCCCATCATCCCCATCAGCACTTCCATATATTCAACTCCCTTCTCAGGCCCCCGGTTCCTCCCCCTCCTCCTTCCCATACCCCCAACGATCTGGCCTCCTATTTCATTACTAAAATTAAATCCATCAGGTTTGACCTTCCCAAAGTCACTCCCCACACCTTCTCCAGCCCTCCGGCTCTCAACACTCTCTGCTACTCTCCCATCCCTCACAGCAGTATTCTCAGAGGAGCTCTCCTCCCTCCTCTCAAGTGCTACTCCGGCCACCTGTGCTTTTGACCCCGTTCCCTCTCATCTCATGAAACCTCTCGCTCCGTCCCTTCTCCCCTCAACTTCCATCTTCAACCCCTCAGTCTCCACTGGTTCCTTTCCCTCTGACTTCAAACATGCTCATGTCTCTCCCATCCTAAAAAGCCCTCTCTTTACCCCACTTCACCTTATAGTTATCGCCCCATCTCCCTCCTACCATTCCTTTCCAAACTCCTTGAATGAGTCGTCTACACGCGCTGCCTCGAATTTCTCAACACCAACTCTCTCCTCGACCCCCTCCAGTCTGGCTTCCGTCCCCTACATTCCACGGAAACTGCCCTCTCAAAGGTCACCAATGACCTCCTGCTTGCCAAGTCCAACGGCTCATACTCTATCCGAATCCTCCTCGACCTCTCAGCCTCCTTCGACACTGTGGACCACCCCCTTCACCTCAACACGCTATCGAATCTTGGCTTCACAGACTCCATCCTCTCCTGGTTCTCCTCTTATCTCTCCAGTCGTTCATTCTCAGTCTCTTTTGCAGGCTTCTCCTCCCTCTCCCATCCCTTTACTGTGGAGGTTCCCCAAGGTTCAGTTCTTAGTCCCCTTCTGTTCTCGATCTATACTCACTCCCTTGGTGACCTCATTCGCTCCCACGGCTTCAACTATCATCTCTGCTCCGATGACACCGAAATCTACATCTCTGCCCCTGCTTTCTCCCCCTCCTTCCAGGCTCGCATCTCCTCCTGCCTTCAGGACATCTCCATCTGGATGTCCGCCCGCCACCTAAAGTAGATAGGTGTCAATACCATCAGAAGTAATGGAATTATAGCTATATACACATCATTAATGAAATAAATATCGTTAATATGTACAAATGAAATAAACGGAGTAATAAATGTGTACAAATATATAACAAGTGCTGTGGGGAGGGGAAGGGAGTAGGGCAAAGCGGGGCAGCGACACGGAGGGGAGAAGGAGGAGGAGAGGAGAGCTAATGCACAATGCTATGCTAAAGTGTACAGAAAACATAAGAAATGGAAGTCAATTTTTTGCATTTATTTTCTTTCCTATAACACTGTCCTACACCATACCTTTCTCATGGCATTTTTCATGTCGTTGTATCTCACCGTGTAGATGAAGGGGTTGAACATAGGGGCGATGATGGTGTAAAAGAAGGCCAACACTTTATCGTCGCTGACGGAATCGGCCACGGGAACATACGTCAAGATGAGGGGCAAGAAAAGCATGAGTACCGCGGTGATGGGCGAAGCACAGGTAGAGAGAACTTTGTGCCAACCCTCTGTGGAATGTTTTCTCAGGACGGATAAAATGATGAGATAGGAAACGATCAAGGCAAAAAAAGTTAGTTGTGACAGAACACCAGTGCTGGCAGTGATTGAGATGTTGATAAAATAGGTCTCGGTACAGACGAACTTCAGCAGAGGAAGTACGTCATGGAAGTAGTGGTCAATCTGATTGGGGCCACAGAAAGGTAGCTGTACTATGGTGAAAATCTGTACGATCGAATACCCAAAGGCCCCTACAAAAGAGGCCAAGACCAACATGTGGCAGGTCTACCGGTTAATTACCATCAGGTAGTGGAAAGACTTTCAGTTGCCGACATAGCGATCGTAAGCCATGGCCACTAGGATGAATATCTTGACATCGCTGAAGAAGTGGGTGCCAAAGAGTTGGACCATACAGGAGGTGAAGGAGTTAGTTTTTCTTTCCATCAATAGGCCCGCGATCATCTTAGGAGCTACTGTGGAGGTAAGGTAGAGGTCCATGGTGGACAAGGAACTGAGGAAAACGTACATAGGCTGCTGAATAAGATGGCTGTTTCTGATGGTGATGAGGATAAGAAGGTTGCCCAATAGGATGGCTAAATAACAGAGTAAGAACTGCACGAAGCAAGTTACCTTCCCATCTTGGTTTGAGAGCAGACCCCCGAAGACAAACTCTGTGATGTTGTTTGAATTCTCCATCAGGTCGGCCAACGTGATGAGTGTACAGCAGATGGATATTTACCTGAATCAGCCAAATTGAGAAATATCAAGTATTACTAATTCCGAAGCACTAGCTCAGAACACAGGTCCTCATTCTGAACACAAATGGAGGGACTGCTGTACTATTAAAAATACATTGAAATATAATAATAATGATGATCATAATGGTTATGAAGGGAGTGAGAAAGGCACTAGGAAGTTTCCAGTGCTATATTAAACATTAGGTAGACACAGGGATAATCAAATCAGACATAGCCCAGATTTGTACAAGTCCCTTAGCTTCTCGGTGTCTCAATTTCTTCATATGCACAACGGGATAAAATACCTGTACCCCCTTCCTCTTAGACTGAAAGCCTCCAGGGGATGTTCTATCCCCATTGTGCAGATGAAGGAACTGCGGCACTGAGAAGCAAAGGAACTCACCCAAGGTCCCACAGCAGGCAAATAGCACAACTAGGACTGAAAGCCAGAGTCCTGGGCTCTAGCTAATTCATACGTCATCCCTTAATATTTGCTGAGATTATTTCTCTAAGTGAAAACATACTGGAAAGGTCATTGGATCCTACACAATTCATTGTTTAGAAATATACTGTAGGCAGTTCAAGATATAAATGGAGTCTATAACGTTTCTCAACCCCACTATCATTAAGTATTTTCAGGATGCATTTTTTCACCAGTTTTTACAACTTCAACGTTACTTGGTAGTTATACAGGGTTTCCCCTAGTATTTTCACGTATGAGGAAATCTGAGGTGCAGGTTGAATGCTAGGGCCGAAAAGAAAGAGTTTTAAAGAGATGCATAAGCAGTCATAAAGACATAATAATAAAGGGACAGAGATATAGGACGCAGGACAGCAGAGAGCTGTTTGATAAACCTAGATTCATCCCCAGTAGAGTCCTATTAGCAATACTCTTCAGGTAGATATATATATATATATATGTGTGTGTGTGTGTGTGTGTGTGTGTGTGTGTGTGTGTGTGTGTGTGTGTGTGTATAAATCTTTGAGAAGTGAAGAGCTGTGGGTAGAACATTCCAGAGAAGTGATCTGGGAAACAGAATGAAGTATGGACCGGAGGAAAGACAGAAAGGAGGCTGGGAGATCAGTGAGGATGACTGGTAGAGTAGTTAGGATAAGACAAGTGCCTAGACCAGTGTGGTGGCCATTTGGGTGAAGAGGAAGAGGCCGGTTCTGGGAATGTTGTAATAGTAAAACCAAAAGTATTTGGCAACAGCCTGAATATTGGGATTGAAAGAGAGGGAGGAGTTGAAGATATTGCTTATGTGGCATTACTCTCACCTAGAGAATTCATCCAAAAACATGATTTCAGCTACTCCTTGATAGCCCCAAATAATCTCTATAGCCCTGACCTCCCACACACTAGTCAATCCCCCATCTCCCCCTGCCTCCACATCATGTCTATTTGTCCATGTCTAAAATTGATTTTCTCACCTTCCCTTTTAATCCTCTTCTCTTATATTTTGTTCATCTACAATCAATCATTCAATCAGAGGTATTTACTTATCACTTACTGAAGGTGAAAAAACTGTACTAAACATTTAGCAGAATGCAATAGATTTGGTGAACAGGATTCTTGCCCTCAAGGAGTTAACAGTACAGTCAGGGAAACAGACATTAAAATAAAGTACAAGTAGGGGATGCAATGGCATATGAGCATATGTGCAATCAGTGTGGGGGTGAGGGTTGGATGACGATCAAAGTGCTTAAAGCTCCACTGACAACATCCTCCTCCTCCCAGTATCTGAAAGTAACATCCTTGGTGCCGTCTTCAGTTTCAGTCCATATGCCACGTTGTTTCCTCGATCGTCTTCTTCTTTATTGTAAGCTTATTAAGGACAGGGAATATGTCTACCAACTCACTTACATTGTATACTCCCAAACTCCTAGTAGTTTGCTCTGCACACAATAAGTTCTTAATAAATACCATTGGTTGATTGATCTTCTTGAAGCTACGTACTTTTCCCCTCTCCTCAAAACCCTCCAATGTTTGTCCACTTCTCCCTTCATCAGACAATAAACTCCTACCATTAGTGCTCTGCATTTTACATATTGGCCCTTCTAACTTGTTATGCTCCAGGTTTTTTAAATTTCGTCTTGTTTTTTATGGCATTTGTTAAGTACTTACTGTATGCCATGCACTGTACTAAGGCATGGGGGAGATATAAGCTAATCGGGTTGGACACAGTCCATTTCCCACATGGGGCTCACAGTCAATCCCCATTTTACAGTAGAGGTTACTGAAACACAGGGAAGTGAAATGACTTGCCCAAGGGCACAAAGTAGACAGGTGGTGGAGCTAGGATTAGAAGCCAGGTTCGTTAATAGCCTGACTAAAATCCCACCTTCTCCAAAAAACCTTCTCCAAATTTTTACCAGCACCCTGAGTGACATAAACCTCAAAGCCAACTCTGAAAATAGTGTATTAATTTCTAATCCAACCTCAGCACGATATAAATCTTCTAACCCATCTTCAGCATTTTAATGCGATGTTCAAATGTATTGTTTTGATTCCTCACTTTGTAAATATTATTATGCCTAGTTCCCTTACTGAAGTGGCGGTTCCTGTAGACAAGAAATGTGTCTTCTGCTCCTGTCATACAAGTGCTTAGCACTGTACACTGTTTTCATCAGGATCTCAATAAAAAAGCATTACTACTACAACTACTACTACTACTCGTAAGTGAGACACAGATATTTAAAACAAACCTACAGTTTTTGAATCTGCCAACTCCAAGATGTTCCCCAACTCTGTCCTGAAGGCAGGTTAAATCTTCTATTTCAGCATGAAAAACAGCACCAGAAAAAATGTCTGGACATGACAGTCATATTCACCACAGACAAACATTTATGTCGTTTGATCTCAACAACTGTCCCTTTAATTCAGTCAGTCAATACATATTTATTGGACACTTCCTGTATGCAGACCACTGTACTAATCTCTTTGTATAATACAACAATTGTCTCTCGGATTTGATTTCCAGTCATTCCTGGTTGAGAGGCATATTTTAGAGGGGAGAAAAGGTTTGAGCCACTTGAGCTAATGTTTGTCATGCACTTACCTCTTCACTCCCAAAGCAGCAATGGCTGTTCTTAACAGCAGACGGAATGCCTCAGAACCCACAGACTTTGAGTTTCTGAGAAAGCCTGTACTGAATGGATATAGGGGAATATTTAAATTCCCTTAAGGGATCTTGAGAGTCATGCCCGAGGGTATTTCACACCTGTTTCTTCAAATAAGTTGTATAAAGCATTGTACCATGTATCATTTAGAGGCATTATAGAGCTAATCCTTGATTCACTGGGGATCTTAAATCAGCTTTTCAGCCTTTCTTACTCATGCTTCCAGCCCACCTCAGATGTACGATAGTGGTATTAGTATTTACGTTCTTAGTATGTACTGTACTGCTGTTCAGTACTGTACTAAGCGCTGGGAGAGGTGAGAATTAGATAAGGTTCCTGTCCTTCTGGGGGCTCATAAAGCACCAATTGTGTACATCATGCTGTTTCATTAAACTTTCATAGACATTCCTTGATAAAAACATTGACATAACAATAATAATAATAACTGTGAGACTTGATTAAACACTTACTATGTGCCAACACTGTGGTAAGCACTTGTGTAGATTCAAGGTAATCATTCTCCTGAGTTGTTTTCAACTTTAATACTAATCTCAGTAAGGATAGTTTGGAATGCAATGACACAAATTGATCATTATTAATTTTAAAATAAGAAATTTTTTAAGGGAAAAGTATCTAAAAAGAATCTTTTTGGTAATATTCCCATTTCAAAGATTAGAAATGTAACTACAGAGAAGTTGAATGTGTTTCTCAAGTTGAAACAATGGAGGTCTGTTCAATTTGTAATTAGAATGCAGGTTTTTGCCCCCAAAGACTCTGTTGTCACTGCACTCAGTACCTGTTCTATGAAAAAGTTGCTTGTTCATTCATTCATTCAATCGTATTTACTGAATGCTTACTGTGTGCTAGAGCACTGTACTAAGCGCTTAGGAAGTACAAGCCGGCAACATATAGCGATGGTCCCTACCCAGCAACGGGCTCACAGTCTAGAAGGGGGAGACAGACAACAAAACAAACCATGTAGACAGGTGTCAAAATGGTCAGAACAAATATAATTATAGCTACATGCACATCATTAACAAAATAATTAGAATAGTAAATATGTACAAGTAAAATAAATAGGGTAGTAAATCTGTAAAAATATATACAAGGGCTGTGGAGAGGTGAGGGAGGTAGGGCAGAGGGGATAAAGGGGAAGGAAAAAGGGGACTCAGTCTGGAAAGGCCTCCTGGAGGAGGTGAGCTCTCAGTACGGCTTCGAAAGGAGGAAGAGAACTAGCCTGGAGGATGTGTGGAGGGAGGGTATTCCAGGCCAGGAGAAGCAGCGTCGCTCAGTGGAAAGAGCCCGGGATTTGGAGTCAGAGGTCATCTATTCAAATCCCGGCTCTGCCACTTGTCAGCTGTGTGACGTTGGGTAAATCACTTAACTTCTCTGGGCCTCAGTTCCCCCATCTGTAAAATGGGGATTAAGACTGTGAGCCCCACGTGGGACAACCTGATCACCTTGTAAACTCCCCAGTGCTTACAACACTGCTTTGCTCATAGTAAGCTCGTAATAAATGCTATTATGATGATGATGATGATGATGCTGAACGTGGGCCGGGGGTTGACAGCGGGACAGACAAGAACGAGGCACAGTGAGAAGGTTAGCAGCAGAGGAGCAGAGAGTGTGGACTGGTTCCTTCCCCTCTGCCTTCAAACATGGCCATGTCTCTCCCATCCTAAAAAAACCCTCTCTTGACCCCAACTCACCGTCTAGTTATCGCCCCATAACCCTCCTACCATTCCTTTCCAAACTCCTTGAACGAGTTGTCTACACGCGCTGCCTCGAATTCCTCAACACCAATTCTCTCCCTGACCCCCTCCAGTCTGGCTTCCTTCCCCTACATTCCACGGAAACTGCCCTCTCAAAGGTCACCAATGACCTTTGCCAAAGCTTGCCAAATCCAAAGGCTCCTACTCTATCCTAATGCTCCTCGACCTCTCAGCTGCCTTCGACACTGTGGACCACCCCCTTCTCCTCAACACGCTATCTGACCTTGGCTTCACAGACTCCGTCCTCTACTGGTTCTCCTCTTATCTCTCCGGTCGTTCATTCGAAGTCTTTTTTTGCAGGCTCCTCCTCCCCCTCCCATCCCCTTACTGTGGGGGTTCCCCAAGGTTCAGTACTTGGTCCCCTTCTGTTCTCGATCTACACTCACTCCCTTAGTGACCTCATTCTCTCCCACGGCTTCAACTATCATCTCTACGCTGATGACACCCAGATCCACATCTCTGCCCCTGCTCTCTACCCCTCTCTCCAGGCTCGCATCTCCTCCTGCCTTCAGGACATCTCCATCTGGATGTCTGCCCGCCACCTAAAACTCAACACGTCCAAGACTGAACTCCTTGTCTTCCCTCCCAAACCCTGCCCTCTCCCTGACTTTACCATCTCTGTTGACGGCACTACCATCCTTCCCGTCTCACAAACCCGCAACCTTGGTGTCATCCTCGACTCCGCTCTCTCATTCACCCCTCACATCCAAGCCATCACCAAAGCCTGCCGGTCTCAGCCCCACAACATTGCCAAAATCCGCCCTTTCCTCTCCATCCAAACCACTACCCTGCTCGTTCAAGCTCTCATCCTATCCCGTCTAGACTACTGCATCAGCCTTCTCTCTGATCTCCCATCCTCGTACCTCTCCCCACTTCAATCCATACTTCATGCTGCTGCCCGGATTGTCTTTATCCAGAAACGCTCTGGGCATGTTACTCCCCTCCTCAAAATCTCCAGTGGCTACCAATCAATCTGCGCATCAGGCAGAAACTCCTCACCCTGGGCTTCAAGGCTCTCCATCACCTCGCCCCCTCCTACCTCACCTCCCTTCTCTCCTTCTACAGCCCACCCCGCACCCTCCACTCCTCTGCCGCTAATCTCCTCACCGTGCCTCGTTCTTGCCTGTCCCGCCATCGACCCCCGTCCCACGTCTTCCCCCGGGCCTGGAATTCCCTCCCTCTGCCCATCCGCCAAGCTAGCTCTCTTCTTCCCTTCAAGGCCCTACTGAGAGCTAGCCTCCTCCAGGAGGCCTTCCCAGACTGAGCCCCTTCCTTCCTCTCCCCCTCGTCCCCCTCTCCATCCCCCATCTTACCTCCTTCCCTTCCCCATAGCACCTGTATCTATGTATATATGTTTGTACATATTTATTACTCTATTTATTTATTTATTTATTTATTTATCTTACTTGTACATATCTATTCTATTTATTTTATTTTGTTAGTATGTTTGGTTTTGTTCTCTGTCTCCCTCTTCTAGACTGTGAGCCCACTGTTGGGTAGGGACTGTCTCTATATGTTGCCAACTTGTACTTCCCAAGTGCTTAGTACAGTGCTCTGCACACAGTAAGCGCTCAGTAAATACAATTGATTGATTGATTGATTGATAGATTGAGAAGGGAGGTGAGGTAGGCAGATGTTAATCTTGACCCTCTCTTTAGTAGGTGCCCTCTCATTCTAGTATTCAATCACTGGTATTTTGTGAGTGCTCCGTCTGTGAAGAATATTGTCCTAAGCGCTTGGAAGAATGGAATAGAGAAGAAGCGTGTCTTAGTGGAAAGAACATGGGCTTGGCAGTCAAAATTCTTGTGTTCTAATCCTTCGTCCACCATTTGTCAGCTGTGTGACTTTGGGCAAGTCACTTAACTTCTGTGTCCCATGTTACCTCATCAGTAAAATGGGGATTAAGATTGTGAACCCTACGTGGGACAACCTGATTACCTTATATCTACTCTTGCACTTCGAACAGTGCTTGGCACGTAGTAAGCGCTCAATAAATGCCATCATTATTATTCATTATTATTATTACTGGGTATGATCCCTGTCCTTAGATTGCTGATAATCCACTGGAGGAGACTCAGATAAATCACGGTAGGGGGAAGCAACGTAGTGTGTTGGGATTTTTACTGTTTAAACCAATCATGATTTGGGTGGAGTTGAGTGCCCCACACAGGGAATTAAATGCAATAGGAAAGGCGCCATGTCAATTCTATTCAACCTCTCCTTCCATTGGAGGTCAAATTTCTCTGAATTTCCAGCTCAGATAGGAAGGGGTCGGGGTTTGAGTGGTAGTCGCAGCTGCAGTCTCACCTACCTGGCATCATTATCTATATACATCGATCACTAATAAGTCATATTTATTGAGCATTTACTGGGTGCAGGGCTGTCACCCGTCGTCCGGGGACGGGTTCGTTCAGTGATCGGCGAGGCGAGAGAGAGAGAGAGGCCGGGGATGGAAAGCCTAAGTTTTATATGAAATTTATTCCGCGAGGTGAATTGAATTTATGTATTTGTTTAGGCCAATGGATTGAGCTTCCCTTTTGGGAGGAATATAATCAATTAGCAATATTAGAGCTTCCCTACACGGGAGGAACACAATCATCCGTTAATCGCGCGTGAGTGAGTTGGCTAACTCTCACCCATGTGCACTTCCCACTCGGGAAGAATCCACTTACTTTCCCACATGGGAAGAATTCATTACATTACCCGCGCACGTGGTGGGTGGCTAGCTCTCACAATGTGCTCTCCCTACATGGGAGGAATCCACTCATAATTCCCATCAGCAGCGGGATACCTGGGTCACACCCACGAGACACTCACCCATCCCGCGGCCCTTGCCTCAGTGTGTTGGTTCTGGTTGTAGAGCGGGCATCTGGCCTTCTGGGCAGGGAGAGACACGGGGGCTGCTGCTGCTGCTACTGCTCCTGCTGCTCCATGTCCTGGTGTTCTGACCCTGAAGGTCAGAGGCGACAGGTATTTATTGCCTGTGCCCCTAGACCCTTCCAGCTTCCGGCCTCAGTCTATCCAATCTCTGCCCTCCCCCCTCCTCCATACCTAATTTGATTGGCACGGGGGCGAGGGACACCTTCTGTATTCCCAGCTTGGGCTGTCAATCTAGCAGATTTGGTCTTGGGGGTGGTATCCCACCCTCACTTTGGAGTTCCGCCTGCTGGCTCAGGTGGTCACGAGATAGATTTTGACCTTGAGATGGCCGGTACCCAAGAGTCACCTCGGGACAAGGGCACTGTACTAAGCGCTGTGGAAGAGAAAATATAACAGAGTTATAATCACGTCCTCGGCCCACAGTGAGGTTACATTCCAGAGGGTACAATCTCGGTCAGCAATGAATCCTTCTTCCCTCTTCCACCCTCTGACATGCTACAAGCCTTAGCAATATGCTCAAAGACATGCCAGCCTGACCCCTCTCATCACCATGATCATCATGATCACCACTGATCCTCTTCTGTACCAATTGTTTTGGAGCATAAGATAAAAGTAAGAGGCAAGGTCCCTGCCCTCAAGAAACTTACATGCTATAGAGGTAGTTGAGAAAACACAAAGTAATCAATTAATCAGTCAACCAATACGCAGAGCTATGCAGAGCACTGTTCTAAGGACCTGGGAGAGTACGGTGAAGTTTTTGTTTTGTTTTATTTAGTTTTAATAGTATTTGTTATGCACTTGCTACGTGCCATGCATGATTCTAAGCACTGCGGTTGATACAGATGAATCAGGTGAAGTACAGTCACTGTTCCACATGAGACTCACAGTCTAGTAGGAGGGAGAACAGGTATTGAATCCCCATTTTGCAGTTGATGATATTGAGGCACAGGGCAGTTAAGTAACTACGCCAAGGACACACAGAAGGCAAGTAGTGGAGCCAGGAATAGAATTTGGGCCCTCCGGCTCCCAGACCCGTGACAATGCCATGCCGCTTCCTACTTTCTGAGAGGCAGGATCCCTGTTCTCAGTGATCTTTCAAACTAAAAGGGAAGACTGATATGAAGTCATTTACAGATAGGAGGAATACAAAAATGGAAAGATGGATATGAAGATGAGCAACTGCTTCAAAGGTAAAGGACATAATTCAGTATTTACCCGTTGTTGGGTACGGACCCTCTCTATACTCTGTCGACTTGTACTTCCCAAGCGCTTAGTACAGTGCTCAATAAATGCGATTGAATGAATGAATACTTAAAGAGGTGGTTACTGCTTTGCATGCAAGTGTGTGGAGGCAAATGTTGGAAGTATATGACTTACGGAGAGGAAAATTCTTTGAGGAAAATGACCCACATAAAATAGCTAAAAGAGAGCATAACTTCAGATGGACATAAATATCTTACTCTGTTTAAGGGTCAAATTCTGGCATGGAAGAGAAGCCCATATATTTGAGGAGGGATAACATAGAAGGGAAGAATAGAGCAATGAACCGCAGAGCTAAGCCTGTGCTCTGCCCTTTATTAGGCCTCTCCAATGATGATTAAATGACAGCATTTCAAGCTAACCTTCAGTTAGGTGGGCAAAAGTTTTTTTAAAAAATCTAAAATATCAGCCCCTGATCGATGTTGCTGCTTGCTTCGTCTATAATTACTGTAAACTGAGCCAGACATCCCTGACTGCTACATATCAAAATAATTAACTGATAGTTTCTCAGCTATGCCCCAGTGCACCACACTGGTCAGTCCATACCATATACTGAGCACCTGTGTGCAGAGGGCTGCACCAAGTGCCTGGGAGAATACAAAAGAACTAGAGTATATCATGTATTTTGGGTAGGACAAATCTCCTACAGTCCTACCACAGGAATGCTGTCAGAAACCTGGGAAACCAGGAATTTCCTGAACCTTCTCGGGGAAAAAGTTTCTCTGCTCTACTTTGCTTCAGAAATAGACACATGAAGTCAGGACAGTTTTTTTAATTCACATTCTGAGACAGTAGGGAATAATATCAAACATCATCAGCAGTGAAAATCAGAAGGAGCAAATGAGAAGAAGGATAGGCAAAAAAGAAAGCTGCTGATGAGGGAGAGGAAAAATAAGGTGACCTGTGCTTCCTGTTGTTTCTTCTTACTCCCAACCTTCCAGTCTAATGAATTGGGAACCTTAGGAAGGTTACAGGACTAAGCTAGCCCCCAGAGAGTCCTCCGGACCACTGGGGCCAACTGAGAATTAGTTCTGTTGGCATGACCCTAGCTTACCATTCTGGCCATTCCAGAAAAGATTCAATCTCTAGACAAGAGAGCAGGTGCCCTAAGAGACCCATTGTTTATCTGAGTGGCTAGAAGCTGAGATGGGAAGATCTCCTTTGGTTCAGTGCCATAACATCATAGGGAACCCTGCAATGCCCCCCGCCAGGAAAATAGAGAAATAGTTAAAACCATTAATCTTCCTTGGGAAACATAAAACGTGTGACCTGCAGATTGTAGGGCGTGGACAGGATTTATTTTAGTGCTTACTCTGTATCAGGGACTGTATTAACCGCTGGGGTAGATTCAAGCTAATCTCGTTGGACACGGTCCATGTCCCTCATGGGGCTCACAATCTTAATTCCCACTTTACAGAAGACGTAATTGAGGCCTAGACAGTTACGTGACTTGCCCAGGGTCCCACAGCAGACAAGTGGTTGATACAGAATTAGAAGCCAGGTCCTCCTAATTTGCAGGCTGGTGCTCTAGCCATTAGACCATGCTGCTTTGGTGTGACCAAAGAGGTTAGAGGATGCTGAAGGACATTCTTGACTGTGAGCCCGTTGTGGGCAGGGATTGACTCTCTTTGTTGCTGAATTATACTTCCCAAGCGCTTAGTAGAGTGCTCTGCACACAGTAAGTGCTCAATAAATAGAGCAGCATGGCTTAGTGGAAAGAGCGTGGGCTTTGGAGTCAGAGATCATGGGTTCAAATTCCAGCTCCGCCAACTGTCAGCTATGTGACTTAGGGCAAGTCATTTAACTTATCAGTGCCTCAGGTACCTCAACCATAAAATGGGGATTAAAACTGTAAGCCACCCATGGGAGAACCTGATCACCTTGTAGCCTCCCCAGCGCTTAGAACAGTGATTTGCACATAGTAAGCGCTTAACAAATACCATTATTATTATTGATAAATATGATTGAATGAATTAATGGGAACGTGCAATGGGAGTCACAAGCAAGAAAACCTTTATTTCCCCCCAGAAAACACCCTCCTGCACCAAACTTTTCTGATGGCACTTTTCATCTCTGTATTTCTCAGGGTGTAAATGAGAGGGTTGAACATGGGAACAATTATGGTGTAAAACACAGCAAGTACTTTGTCCAACATTAAGAGGGTGGCTGGATGTATGTTGATGAAGATGCAGACCACCATGGTGATATGGAAACTGCTGGTGGACAGGGCTTTGAGCTGATTGAGAGGGGCGCATGTTCTAAGGGAAACTAATATGACTATGTAAGAAATAAGCAACACCACAAAGGTGAACATGGCTATCATTCCTGTATTGGCCAACACCAACAGGTCTTGAACAGAGGTGTCGGTGCAGGCGAGTTTCAGCGGGGGATTCATATCACAAAAATAGTGTTCGATCTGATTGGGCTCACGAAAGGGCAACTGGAGGGTGAGGATTGATTGAGCCGTCGAATGCACAAATGTCACGACAAAGGGGAGAAGCACCATGCTGTTACACTCTCGCTGGTTCATGACAACCGTATATTGCAGTGGCTTCCAGATGGCCATGAAACAGTCATAAGCCATCCATACCAGGATGAAGATCTCAACACTGCCAAAGAAGAGAGAAGCAAAACGTTGGGTCATACAGCTGGGAAAGGAAATGGTCCTCCTCTCCGCCATCAAGTCAGCGATGAGTTTATGGGAAATGGTGGAGGTGTAGCAGAGATCCTCAAGGTACAAGTAAGTGAGGAAGATATACATCTACTGATTGATTAGATGGCTGAACTGGCTGGTGAGGACAATGAGCAGAATTCCCATCACGATGCCAATGAAAAGGAGCAGAAACAGTTCGAACCAGATTCATTCATTCAATCATTCACTCATTCAATCGTATTTATTGAGCGCTACCTGTGTGCAGAGCACTGAACTAAGTGCTTGGGAAGTACAAGTTGGCAACATATGGAGACGGTCCCTACCCAATAACGGGCTCACAGTATAGAAGAGGGAGACAGACAACAAAACAAAACATGTGGACAGGTGTCAAGTAATCAGATCAAATAGAGATAAAAATAGATGCACATCATTAATAAAATAAATGGAATAGCAAATATGTACAATCTGTACAAACATATATACAGATACTTTGGGGAGGGGAAGGAGGTAGGGCGGGGGGATGGGGAGGAGGAGAGGAAAAAGGGGGGTCAGTCTGGGAAGGCTTCTTGGAGGAGGTGAGCTCTCAGTGGGGCTTTGAAGGGAGGAAAAGAGCTAGCTTGGCAGATATGTGGAGGGAGGGCATTCCAGGCAAGGGGGAGGACGTGGGCCGGGGGTCGACGGCGAGACAGGCGAGAACAAGGCACAGTGAGGAGGTTAACGGCAGAGGAGCAGAGGGTGCAGGCTGGGCTTTAGAAGAGGACGAAGGTGAATTAGGAGGGAGGAGGTGATGGGGAGCCCTGATGCCGAGAGTGAGGAGTTTTTGTTTGACTGGCAGCCACTGGAGATTTTTGAGGAGGGGAGTAACATTCCCAGAGCGTTTCCACTCAAAGATGATCCAGACAGCAGTGTGAAGTATAGACTGAAGTGGGGAGAGACAGGAGGATGGGAGATCAGAGAGGAGGCTGATGCAGTAATCCAGTCGGAATAGGATGAGAGATTGAACCATCAAGGTAGTGGTTTGGATGGAAAGGAAAGGGCAGTGTTGCGGAGGTGAGACCGGCAGGTTTTGGTGATGGATTGGATGCGAGGGGTGAACGAGAGAGCGGAGTCCAGGATGACACCAAGTTTGTGGGCCCGTGAGACAGGAAGGATGGTAGTGCCGTCTACAGTGATGGGAAAGTAAGGGAGAGGGCAGGGTTTAGGAGGGATGATAAGGAGTTGAGTCTTGGACATATTGAGTTTTAGATGGCGGGCAGACATCCAGATGAAGAAGTCCCGAAGACAAGAGGAGACACGAGCCTGAAGGGAGGAAGAGAGAGCAGGGGCAGAGATGGAGATTTGGGTGTCATCAGCGTAGAGATGATAGTTGAAGTCGTGGGAGCGAATGAGTTCACCAAGAGAGTGAGTACAGATAGAGAACAGAAGGGGACCAAGAACCGACTCATGAATAACCCCTACAGTAAGTAGTACAACATTTGAGAAAAATGATCCGAGCAGCAGAGTGAAAAATGGACTGGAGAGGAAAGACATTAGAGGGTGATCAGCAAGAAGGCTTCAGCACGAATGCAAGTGGATATGACAAGTACCAGGACTAACAGGGTGATCATTTCGATGGAGAGAAATGGCTGGATCTTGGAAATATTGTACAGCGAAAAATACGGTAGGATTTGGTGACAGGCTGAATATCAAGGATGAAAGGGGTGGAGGAGTCCAAGGTGGAATAATGATCTTTAGTAAATATTTAGTAGAGTGGTGAACTAATAGAATGGTAATAGACAACCACAATTTCAAATTTACATATTTCTATATATTTTGCAAGATCTAGAAATTAGGGTAATGTTGCAACGATTCTAGAACTAACTGTTACGTAGCCACAGGACCATTTGAAGACCATTAAAGGAGCCAGGGGCTTATCCCCTAGAGGGACATCAATTTGGCTTTAGAGGAACGTAGGGAAAAGGATGGAAGCCACAAAATCTTGACTGTATAGTTGGGGTCAATTACAAAAAAAAATCAGGAACTTGACCAGTAATAATAATGATGGTATTTATTAAATAATTACTACATGCCTGAAACTGTGTTAAGCTTTGGGGAGGATATAGGATAATCAGACTGGACACAATCTCTCTTCCCCTTGAGACTCACATCTAAAGGAATCGGAGAAGAAGTATTTAGTCCCCATTTTATGGATGAGGAAACTAAAGCATAGAGAAGTTAAGTGAGTAGACCAACGTCACACAGCACGTACATGGCAGATCTGGGATTAGAGCCCAGTCCTCTGACTCCCAGGCCAATGCTCTTTCGATTAGACTATGCTGCTTCTCTGAAAAGTGGATAGAGCACTGGCCTGGGACTCTGAAGGTCATGAGTTCTCATTCTGGCTCCACTACCTGTTTGCTGTATGACCCTGGGCAAGTAATTTCACTTCTCTTTGCCCTCAGTTACCTCACCTGTAAAATGGGGACTAGGACCGTGAGCCCCATGTGGAACAGGAACTGTGTCCAACCCAATTTCATTGTATCCACCCCGGCACTTAGTACAGTGCCTGGCACAAATTAGGTGCTTAGCAAATACCACAAGTATTGTATATTGGTATTATTATTATAGTTGTTATTGTTTTCTGCCACTGATTTCTCATGACAGAAACTGGTGATGGAATTTAAAAATTGAGAACATTTGAAAAAACATTTAGGTTTTCTGCAATGAGAAAAAACATCTCTATTTCTTATTTGATATTAGGTGGGGTCTGCTGCCCCTTGCTGTGATGCCCATCCCGCTCTCCCTACTCTAGCCAAAGGTAAAAATGATTACTGGTAGTAGAGCTCAATATCTTCTCATGGGAGCACTGGGAGACAGGAAGTGTGATGTGACCATAGAATCCTGCATGATGCCCTGCTGACACTAATGATCTCCTAGAGGTTACAGTCCCAGTGGGAGGACCACTGCCTGAGAGGACAGTGATCTCCCCTGCACTCCCTGACCACCATCTTCAACCTTTCACTCTCCAATTACTCCTTCCCTACTGCTTTCAAACTTGCTCATGTCTCTCCTATCCTAAAAAAAATTATCTTGACCCAATGGCTCCCTCCAGTTGTCACCTCATATCCCTCCTACCATTCCTCTCCAAACCAAACTCTTTGGGCGAGTTGTGTAGATCCTCTGCCTCCACTTCCTCTCCTCCAGTTACCTCCTCAATTCCATCCAATCTGGTTTCTACACACTTCACTGATACTGACACAGTCTCTGTGCCACATGAGGCTCACAGTTAAAGGGAGAAGGAGAACAGGTATTTAATCCCCATTTAACAGATGAGGAAACTTCGGCCCAGAGAAATGAAGAGATTTGTCCACAGTGAAACAGACAAGTGGCAGAGGATTAGAACCCAGGTGTCCTGACTTCACACTCTAATTCAGGGGTCAAAATAAATGACTGAATCTCTCTCAGCTGATCCCTGTGCTTGAATTGCCTCCCGGTTACATCAGTCATATTTGCTGAGCCCTTACTGTGTGCAGAGCACTGCATTAAGAACTTGATTATAACTGTGGGTTTTGTTAAGCACTTACTGTTGTGCCAGGCACTATACTAAGCGCTACGGTGGATACAAGGAAATGGTGTTGCACACAGTCAGTGCCCCACATGGGTCTCCCAATCTTAATCCCCATGTTTCTCCCGACGCCGCCCTGCTGCTCCGGGCAGCATCATCTCCTCAGAGCTCTGCCGCGCGGGCCGGGGCTCCCCCACCCTTCGTCCCTCTGTCCATCTGCCCATCCCCGAGCAGCCTTCTATTGCTCGTCCATGCCCTGCGGCCGGGCTCCTGGCCGTCCCCTGCACGGACATCTGTAACCCCGCCCGAGGACACCGAGGCCCCTGTGCTGGGCACCCCCCCCCCACCAGCATCACTACACTCACCACTCGAAGCCACCGCCACTCTGTCCGAGTAGCCAACTGGGATCGTGGGTCATTGTGTCCCCCTGCTTGATCGTGAACATTGTGCCACGCTGCTTGATCATGATAAATTATGTCCCCCTGCTTGATCGTGAGCCATTGTGTACCCCTGTTTCCATCCCCCCCCACCCCATAAGCGACCTTCTTTGAGGATCCCCCGTCTCCCCCTTTCCCGGTCCTGATCTGACTGATTCTTCCCACTCCCCGCCCCGGGGAAAAGGCCCATGTTATCACCGAGTTACTTTAACAACAAACCATTCGCACCTAGTGAGCCCACCCATGCTACTTGGCTGTTCACTCCTCTCCTCAGGCATCTCAGCTACCCCTTAACCGTTCTGCCCTACTCCAGAACTGCCATTCATAGGACTCCATCCTCCACCAACTCAGAGATTTTTTTTGCCAAGAGCCCCAGGATTCTCCTTGCCTCTTTGATTTGATTTGACTGACCCACGGACAATTCATCCTTCTGATTGGGGCATCATCTGCCTATTTTATGGTCGCTTCTTCATGTTCATTGTTAACTGTTCTCTTAGATGTCATCATCTGCTTATTTTATTATTCCCGCCGAATGCGAATTGTTAATGGCTTTCGATGATGTCATCACCTGCTTATTTTACTGCCATCGCATGTAATGTGTTAACTGCTATCTGTAATGTCATCATCTGCTTATTTTATTATTGCCATCGCCTGTTAATTGTTAACTACAATCTGGAATGTCATCAACTACTTATTTTATTATTGCTACTGCATTACTGCTACTGCTTGAATAGAGCGCCGCCATAGTCGCCCGGGACTCCGTTCCCGAGAGGCCCGCCCGCCATCACACCGCGTGGCCCCCGCTGCTCCCGGAAGGATTCTCTCCTCAGAGCGCTGCCTTAGACGCCCGGACTCCATTCCTGAGAGGCCCGCCCGCCCGCCATCACACCGCGTGGCCCCCGCTGCTCCCGGAAAGATCCTCTCCTCAGAGCGCGCCGCCATAGACGCCCGGGACTCCGTTCCCGAGAGGCCCTCCCGCCAACACACCGCGCGACCTTGCTGCTCCCGGAAGGATCCTCTCCTCAGACTGCCAGAGAGGCCCGCCATAGATGCCCGGGACACCGTTCCCGAGAGGTCCGCCCGCCCATCCGCCATCACACCGCGTGGCCCCGGCTGCTCCCGGAAGGATCCTCTCCTCAGAGCGCCCCCATAGACGCCCGGGACTCTGTTCCCGAGAGGCCCGCCCACCCGCTCGCCATCACACCTCGTGACCCCCGCTGCTCCCGGAAGGCTCCTCTCCTCAGAGCGCCAGAGAGGCCCGCCATGGACGCCCGGGACTCCATTCCCGAGAGGCCCGCCCGCCATCACACCGCGTGGCCCCCGCTGCTCCCGGAAGGCTCCGCTCCTCCGAGCGCCGCTATAGACGCCCCCTGCTTCCACCCCCCCCCCCACTTAAGCGACCTTCCTTTTAGAGCCCCCCAACCCCCTTCCCGGTCCGGTCCTGACTGACTCTCCACCCCCCCCTCCCCCCCGGGAAAAAGGCCCTTGTAATCACCAAGTTACATTAACGACAACCTCATTTGCACCTACTCAGCCTTCCTGTCCCGCCATCGACCCCCGGCCCACGTCCTCCCCCGGGCCTGGAATGCCCTCCCTCTGCCCATCCCCCAAGCTAGCTCTCTTCCTCCCTTCAAGGCCCTACTGAGATCGCACCTCCTCCAGGAGGCCTTCCCAGACTGAGCCCCTTCCTTCCTCTCCACCTGGTCCCCCTTTCCATCCCCCGCATCTAACCTCCTTCCCTTCCCCACAGCTCCTGTATACATGTATATATGTTTGTACATATTTATTACTCTATTTATTTATTTATTTTACTTGTACCTATCTATTCTATTTATTTTATTTTGTTAGTATGTTTGGTTTTGTTCTCTGTCTCCCCCTTCTAGACTGTAAGCCCACCGTTGGGTAGGGACTGTCTCTATATGTTGCCAGCTTGTATTTCCCAAGCGCTTAGTATAGTGCTCTGCACACAGTAAGCGCTCAATAAATACGATTGATTGATTGATTGATTAATAATGACATTTATTAAGCGCTTACTATGTGCAAAGCACTGTTCTATGGCTAATTGTAAACTACCCGCTATGCTGCTTTTTATCTTGCCGTCCTCACAATGAACTATCAATTCCCCTGCTCCCAACTGCCCTTCCCTTTCCTCACCTTCCCCTTCCCCTCTCCCATCCAGCTCTTTCCCTCTTTTTCCCCTCCCACATTCCTTCCCCTAACCCCCTCCCTAGAATCCCTCTGTATCAGCCCCAACCCTCAACTTCTCCCTTCCAACCCCCTCCCTCCCCTCTTCTCAGCCCCCACCCCACCCCAGTTCTCCTTTCTTATCGCCACCCCTCTTCCACCTCTCCCCGCCCAGGCCCCCACCAACTCATCCCAATCCAAACCTTCCCCACCCGTAGCACCCTTCCCCGTCCCTCCTCTCCCTCCCCTCGCTCCACAGCTGCTGCCAAATGTGGCCTTTGAAACCCCCGCTCCATTATAGGTAATCTCCCTTTTATCCTGGATTTATTCCTTTCTAGCTCTGTCCTCCTCCTCGTCCTAACCGAAACATGGCTCACTTCCGATCACAGGTTTCTTCTGCTGCAGTTTCCAGCGGAGGCATCTTCTTCTCACACTCCCCGAGACTCATCGGAAAAGGAGGAGGTGTCAGTTTCCTTCTGGCTCACCAATGTCGCTTTCGCACTATCCCTCCTCCCTTTCCCTTTCCTTCCCCTCCTTTGAAGCCCATATTATTCACCTCTACTCCCCCCTCCTTGTAGCCGTCATCTACTGCCCCCCACCCCGGGGCCCCACCTCCAATTTCTTTAACGATTTTGACCCCTTTCTCACCTTCCGTCTCTCCTTGTCCATGCCCACTCTGATCCTCGGAGACTTCAACATCCAAATGGATGTCCTGGGGACTCCTCTGCCGCCCGCTTTCTATCTCTCCAACCTCCTGTTCCACACGACCTCGCCCACTCACCAACTTGGTCACACCCTCGACCTCATCATCTCCTACAGCTGCACTATCTCCACTCTCACCAATTCTGAATCCCTCTCTCTGATCATAAAATTCTCATCTGTTTCCTCATCATATTCCTCTCCCCTGTAAATCTATATTACTACCTCACAGAGACCTCCACTTTCTCGACCCTGTTCATCTTTGTCAGCGCATCACACCCCACCTCGCCGCCCAGCCTCTCTAACCAATCTTGATGATCGGATTACTGCTCTCAACCCCACCCTCTCTACTCAACTCAACTCGCTTGATCCCCTTTCCCTTCGCCGCTCTCGTACCACTAACCCACAGCCCTGGATCACTGCCACTGTCAGCCTCCTTCGCTGTTATGCTCGAGCTGCTGAATACTGCTGGCGAAAGTTTAAACCCCATGCCAACCTTGTTCACTTCAAATTTATCCTTTCCTGCCTTAGCTCTGCCTTCTCCTTTGCCAGGCAAAACTATTTCTCCTCCCTTATGGACACCCATGCCCATCATCCCGTCAGATCTCCCTTCTCAGGCACCCTGTTCCTCCCCCTCCTCCATCCCTCACCCCAAACGATCTGGCCTCCTTATTCATTAGTAAAATTAACTCTATCATGTCTGAGCTCCCCAAAGTCACTCCTCCCCCTTCTCCAACACACCCGCTCTCATCTCTCTCCGCTACTCTCCCATCCTTCCCAGCGGTATCTTTAGATGAGATCTCCTCCCTCCTCTCAAGTGCTACTCCAGCCACCTGTGCTTCAGACCCCATTCCCTCTCATCTTATGAAATCTCTCGCTCCTTCCCTTCTCCCCTCCTTAACTTCTATCTTCAACTGCTCACTCTCCACTTGTTCCTTCCCCTCTGCCTTCAAACGTGCCCACGTCTCCCCGATCCTAAACAAACGCTCCCGTGACCCTTCCTCCCCTTCTAGTTATCGCCCTATCTCCAGCCTAACCTTCTTTTCCAAACTCCTAGAACGAGTCTTCTACATCCGCTGACTCGAATTCCTCAGCGCCAACTCTCTCCTTGACCCCTTCCAATCTGTCTCCCATCCCCTACACTCCACCGAAAGCCCTCTCAAAGGTCACCAATGACTTCCTTCTTGCCAAATCCAACGGCTCCTAGTCTATCTTCATCCTCCTCGACCTCTCAGCTGCCTTCGACACTGTGGACCACCCCCTTCTCCTCAACACGCTATCCAACCTGGGTTTCACAGACTCTGTCCTCTGCTGGTTCTCCTCATCTCTTCGGTCGTTTGTTCTCAATCTCCTTTGCGGGCTCCTCCTCCCCCTCCCATGCCCTTAGTGTAGGGGTTCCTCTTGGTCCCCTTCAGTTCTCTATCTACACTCACTCCCTTGGTGAACTCATTCGCTCCAACGGCTTCAGCTCTCATTCTACGCTGATCGCAACAAAATCTTCATCTCTGCCCCTGCTCTCTCTCCCTCCCTCCAAGCTCATATCTCCTCCTGCGTTAGGGACATCTCCATCTGGTTGTCTGCCCGTCATCTGAAGCTCAATATGTCCAAGACTGGATGCCTTATTTTCCCTCCCAAACCCTGCCCACTCCCTGACTTTCCCGCCACTGTAGACAGCACTACCATCCTTCCTGTCTCACAAGCCCGCAACCTTGGTGTCATCCTCGACTCCGCTCCCTCGTTCATCCCACACATTCAATCTGTCACCAAACCCTGCAGGTCTCACCTCTGCAACATCGTCAAGATCCGCTCTTTCCTCTTCATCCAAACCGCTACGTTGCTGGTTCAATCTCTCATCCTATCCCGACTGGATTACGGCATCAGCCTCCTCTCTGATCTCCCATCCTCCTGTCTCTCCCCACTTCAGTCTATACTTCACTCTGCTGCTCGGATGATCTTTGTACAGAAAGGCTCTGGGCATGTCATTCTCCTCCTCAAAAATCTCCAGTTGTTGCCTATCAACCTTCTCAGGAAGGAAAAATTCCTCCCTCTCGGCTTCAAAGCTCTCCACCACCTCGCCCCCTCCTAACTCACCTCCCTTCTCTCCTTCTACAGTCCAGCCCGCACACTCAGCTCCTCTGCCGGCAACCTACTCACTGTGCCTTGTTCTCGCCTGTCTCGCCGTCGAGTCCTGGCCCTACGTCCTTCCTCTGGCCTGGAATGACGACAATGATTCCATTTAATACGAACCCTTTCCCAAATCTAGCCTCGGATTCTACCTCAAAACCATCCCATCAGCACTATTTCAGATCTGCTTTGTCCGGTTTTCGGGCCAGAAATAATGGCCAAAGAGCCTGCCCCACAGGATATTTTCAGATGTAGTATTTTGGTGCCATGTATGGGTTTAATACGGACAATGTGTAGGCTCTGAAGATAACAACCAAACAATGGTCTTTGTTAACTGTTGCTATGGTTACCCCATGTCCTTCACCACCTTCTCATTCTGCAGAACAGTGGTCTATTCCAAATGCTTCCCCCAGATTTCCAGCCCTTCTGTCTGCTTCCTTTTCATCTTCATTGATATGGATTACACCACTCATTTGAGTCATTTTAATTCCTAAAATGAATCCTAAATAATAGCAATTTTCTCACAGCTCCATTGTTCATTATCATGCCATGATTCTCTGGCAAAGCAACTTGAAGTGTATCTTAAACATCTATATAGATTCAAACAGATCTCTCTTTTCATATTGCTACTTGTGGCTGATGCAAATCATGACTGATTCAAATAGCAATAATAATAATAACAACAATGGTATTTGTTAAGCACTTACTATGTGCCAAGCACTGTTCTAAACACTGGAGTAGACAGAAGTTAATCAGGTTGGACATGGTCCCTGTCCTACACGGGGCTTCCAGTCTAACTAGGAGGGAGAAGAGGTATTTCATTCCCATTTTACAATTGAGGAACCTGAGTCTCAGAGAAATTAAGTGACTTGCCTAAAGTCACACGGAAGCAAGTGACCCAACCAGAATTAGAACTCAGGGCGCCTGACTCCTAGGCCCAAGCTCTTTCCCCTAGACCATGCTACTATGAATGTAGTTCCATATTACTTTCCGCTCAGTTTGCAGTCTCCTAAACAATCTAGGACAGTGTTGATCCCAGGTAATAAGTGATTAACATTATTCAATGCACTGAGAATTGGAAGAGAGCAAAGTGGCTTTGTGAAGTACTACAATATATTCCATCAACTTAACCCAAAGAAACATATTGTTTACAGACCCCCGCTTCATAAGATAGAAATTCAGTTTACTACACACTACAGCAAAGCAGGCCTTACTTCATTGTTTGGTGTTTCTCACCTTAAAGTATCTCTGTTTAACAAAATTGGTGTAAAAATGAATAGTGCAGTTAAAACATACTCTACTGTACCTAAAATGTCCTAATGACTTTCTAGTTGTGGTGGAAGGGGTGGAGGTGGGAGTAGTTACTGGAAACAGTGACAGAGGCAACCATCAGCTTCTCCATGACTCATGATTTCAGTTTCAAAAGGTTCCGAGTCAGTGACCCCATGTGACCCAACAAATAATCAAGCCTGGATTTAATCATTCCTATTTTTCCCCTTGATATAAACTTTCGGGTTGTAAGTGGAGAATGCATTTCTAGGACCTTAACAGCCATTTTCATTATTTCGAACATACATCAACAGACCTTGTGCCGAACCGATTTCAACTGCAAAGAAATGAGCAAGGAGTGTGTCCACTATTCTGCTGTTTTGTACTCTCCTAAGCATTTAGTACAGTGCTCTGCACATAGTAAGTGCTCAGTAAAAACCATCGATTGATCGATTGTGTCTTTGGTTATTGTATTCTTTGCCTCCCTCTACTGCCTTATACTAAACTATGAAGAGACAATTTTCAAAACCTATAAATGCATTTTTTTAAAGTCCCCATTTTAACAAAGTTAGTTCTTTGAAAATCTCACCATCAACACTCACCGTCTAAATCCCCATTTTACAGATGAGGTAACCGTTTTACAAGTGAGGTAACTGTGTTAGATCCAGCCCTGGGTATGTCCATTCAGACAATTAATAATAGTATTCATACTTTAACAATAGAATGGCAAGAGCAAAGTTGATGGTATTTACATTTCATTGATTTAAGACAAAGAAAAATATTGTGAGTTGTTTTGGAGAAATTGAAACCAACCTTAAGCCAATATACAAATCTTACATTTGCTGCATTCTGAAAGTAGATTATGTTCTGTGTCTGAGTTGTTTTTTCTTTCCAGCTCTGACTCTCTCAGGTACTGCACAACTTCAGATTGCAAAGCACCAGTCCATCTTCAGGATAGAAAGTCAAGATCAGCATTCAGTTCAGGCACTGACTTCAAAGGACATTGTGTCCTAAGTGGGCCTACGTGTCACCTGTATCCAGTTGTTTCCTGCAGGTCTGATCAAAACTTGGTACATCTCCCTGTCCTCAGAAAACAGGAGGAAGTCGGTCCTGCCATTTGGTGTCTAAACTCTGCTAAAATGGAAAGCTCAATCTGCCTTTTGTCACCTTCAGCTCTCTAACCATCTTCTTACAACAGCTATTTTATCTTGATCAAAGATAAGAGACCTAGGTAGGTACCAATTTTCACTCTCTCAGAGGAATGACTAATCTCCTCTGTTTAGAACATTTGCCAAAGTGTACCTACACTGGGCTTCGTTTTGGTCAAGTGTTGGAGGAAATGTTTATGTCCCTCCTGAACCTGTCCCTTTTATGACTTGTTAGCTAGAGCTTAATTTGTTCCGAGAGGAGAACTGAAGCATTGAATGCCAAAACCTCTCCCTTTGTGGAGGCAGCAACCGGAGAGGAGAGGGGGCCTGGAGTTCAGGTGGAGAGGGATGGGGATATCGGACTCTTATAGGCATAATTCATACCCAGAAGTACCTGCAGAAGGGCATACCTTCTAGACTGGAAGTTCATGTCTTCCAATACTGTGGTATTATACTCTCTCAAGAGCGTAGTACAGTGCTCTGCAAAGAGTAAACAGTCAATAAATATCAGTGATTGACTCAAAATAGCAAACTTACTCATTTGAAAAATTCTGTTTAAAAAGGCCATTATTATGAAAAGATATTTGAATGTTTTTAACATCTTGCTCTAAGTATCTCAGGACACTTATTCTTGGTACTTTTTTGAGATGCAGAGATGGGTCACTGCTATCTCCACTTTACAATAACTTGAGCAAGATTCTGATACTAGTCCCACGAAACAAAAGTTTAAGTTTCCTCTTTTTGGTAAATGATCTTTCTTTCTGTTCTCTTTCACATTTAATAAAATCTAACTACTATCTATCTAATATCTATGTATCTATGTATTTATCTATCTATGTATCTATCATTCTATCTATCTATATATATACATATATTGATATAGATACAGTTGTCATTCATACTCAAAGGCCATTATGATTACGATGATTATTAATTCACATAGCTCCTGAAAGTGAGAGGGGAATTGCTCCAGCCACTGTTCAAGTGTGTAACTCCACTTTCTCGAGAAATACACAACAGAAACACAACTGGGATGGCAGAATCCCGACAGCTTTACAGCCGATGACTTAGCCTCTGATGGGATATGGCTGGGATCAATATTCAATTGACAGTGATAGCCAAGTGAACACAAAGGACAGAAATGGCCAAGAATTATTTCGTGTCCATGCATAAGGGGACTGGAGGAGAAAGTCATTCATTCATTCATTTGTATTTATTGAGCACTTACGGTGTGCAGAGCACCGTGCTAAGCATTTGGGAGACCATAATATAACAATGTCTCCACTATGTACTTCCACGGTGTGCATGATAAATGATTGCTCCCCAAGCTAATGTCATATTGCCTTCATCTAAGCAAATTTCTCCAAAGATATGCAGGCCTTCTTCATTAATCATTATCAACATCATCATTAACGATGGTATTTATTGAACACTTTATATGTGCAGAGCCTTGACTAAGCACTTGGAAGAGAAAAATGCCAAAGAGTTGGCAAAGATGTCTCTTCCCACAATGAGCTTACAGTCCATATGGGGAGGCAGAAATTAATATAAATACATTATTTATAACATATGGTTTAAAAGGTATGTTCATAAGTTTTGTACTGCTATTTTCTTCATCCTTGATTCACTTTTTTGAGTACTTACCAAGTTCCTTCTCACCCAACGAAGAAATGGTCCAGTCCATGTCCTCTTGATGCCAATAGAAAAAGGGATGAATGAAGTCAAGCAGAATCCTTTTTTGTCAGTGAAACCCCTAAAGTAAAATCTTTTGGATAAATCTAATGTCCATTGGAATGCTACATATAGGTTTCGACCACAATTAACTTGATCAGGGAGGATACGTTCAGACCAATCTTCCCCAAATTGGCCCTTGTGACTCCTGGGAAGGCTAATTTTAAAACAAGGTTGTTTTTGAAGTTCATCCAAATGAATGCAAAATAGAATAAATACTGATAACATTTAAAGACACCAAAAATATCCTGAGACATATACAATATTCAACTGGTAGCCAAAAAAGAGGGAGGTAAACGGGTTTTACTTAAATAAACTTCATGGAGGTGAAAACAATTAAAGGAACAGAAACACTCTCAAGTGCCCTCACAATCAACATCTTCCAAGATGCAGATTCTCCTGGAAGGAATGTAAAGTTCAGGCTGGGGAGTAGCCGAGCAGAAGTCTTGGTAAATAAGCAATATGACATAGTAGATAGAGCACGGGTCTAGGAGTCAGAAGGCCACAGGTTCTAATCCTAGCTCTGCCACATGTCTGTTGTGTGACTTCGGGCAAGTCTCTTAACTTCTCTGTGCCTCGGTTACCTCATCTGTGTTAGAAACTGTGAGCCCCACGTAGGACAAGTGTCTGTGTCCAACCTGATGTGTTTGAATCCATCCCAGCACTTAGTACAGTGTTTGGCACATAGTAAGCGCTTAATAAATACCACAATTATCTTTATTATAAAAAGTCCTGAGCTGGAGTAGAGCCTTACACATGTGATCAGGAGGTTTTGCTTGATGTGCAGAGGAACAGGTACTCAGAGTTTATTGGGAGTGAAGAAACATGCAGAAAAATGACCTGGGTAGAGCCTGGACAAACAGGAGGAGATTGGTGGGGAGGCTGATCCAGCAGTCTAGCCAGGATTTGTTAGATGTCGGGACCAGGGTGGTGGCGAATTTTTGATGAGAGGATGGTGCAGATTTGGGAACTGTAGTAGCAGGAAAAATGTCATGAGTTATTGACAGAGTGAATGAGAGAGATGGAAGAGAAAGGGGTCAGGACATTGTCAAGACTTCAGGATTCAAAGATGGGGAGGATGGTGGTGGTGCCAACTTTTATGAAAAAGGTGAATGGATGAGTGGATTGGGGAATGAAGATGAGTTCTGTTTTAGATATGTTGAGTTTAAGGTAGCAGCTGGTCTTCAGTGTGAATATGTCTTAGAGGTTCTGATTTCCTACTACAACCCTGTCCACTCGCTTTGTTCCTCTAATACCAACTCTCTCACTGTACCTCGATCTCACCTAGCTAGCTACTAACCTCTTGCTCACATTCTCTTTCTGGCCTGGCCTGAAAATCTGACAGACCACCAGTCTCTCCGCCTTCAAAGCCTTGCTAAAATTGTAACTCTTTCAAGAGTTCTTCCCCAACTAGGCCCTCATTTCTCCTGTACCCTCTTCTTTCTGTTTTGCTCTTGCACTTAAATTTGCACCCTTTAAGCACATGATTTGTACCCCGCCCTCAGCCCACAATAGGTTTGTACGTATTCATAATTTATTTTAGTATCTGTCTCCCTCCCCCAGCCTGTAAACTCCTTGTGATCAGGGAACACTTCTACCAAATCTATGGTATTGTACTCTCCCAAGAGCTTAGTGCTCTGCACACAATAAGCACTCAAAATATATAATTGATTGATTAATTCAAATACACTTCTGGCCTCCATATTTATAAGGCCATGTGGAGAACTTGAAAAGTTGAGAAGAGTGGCATAAAGACAAACGTTTAGGAACCAAAATACCCACGAGGAAAGGCTAAGAAACTAGGGTTATTCAGAGTGGAGAAGAATAAGGTGAGTTAATTACTTTTTTCAAAGATGTGAATGGCTTTTACATGCAGGTTGGTAATTAATTATTCTTGATGTCCACTGAGGAAAGAATAAGATAATGGGCCTCAAGGAATCGTAAGAAATTTAAATTGCTTTCAAAAAAGAATTTCCTGATAGTGAGAGCCACTAGGCAGAATAATAGTGTGCTGAATGAGAATTCGTCCTAATATTTTCCAGAGAGGCACAGATCCTATGGCTTGGGAGTCTCCGGTCATGTGTTCTAATCCTGACTCCATCACTTGTCAGCAGTGTGAATTTGGGCAAGCGACTTAACATCTCTGTGTCTCAGTTACCTCAGCTGTAAAATGGGGATTCAGACTGTGAGCCCCACGCGGGACAACCTGAATACCTTGTATGTGCCCCAGCGCTTAAAACAGTGCTTTGCACATAGTAAGAACTTAACAAATACCATTATTATTATCATTATCATCCCAGTGCATTTTGGTAATGTACATAGATGGGGGAAAGATCATATTTATATAATATTTGTTAAGTACGTACTATATTCTTACTATTGTACTTTCCCAAGTGCTTAGTACAGTGCTTTGCACAAAGAAAGTGCTCAATAAGTATAAATAAATGAATGAATGAATGAATAAATGAATGTGTCAGGCACTGTTCCAACGGCCGAGGTAGATATAAGTTAGTCAGTCGGACACAGTCTCGATCCCATATGGGGTTGACTCTGGGTGCTGATGTTCATCAGCCTTTTGCCATGATCTCAGAAGCACTAACAAGGGTACAAAAGCATCCTGGCCTACTAAATAGCACACAGGCTTGGGATTCAGAAGGACTTGGTTCTTAATGCTGCTTCAGCCACTTGTCTTCTGTGTGACCTTGGGGAGTCATTTAACTTCTCTGTGCCTCAGGTACCTCATCTGCAAAATGGGGATTGAGACTGTGAGTCCCATGTGGGACATGGATTATGTCCAAACGGATTATCTTGACTCCTCTCAAGGGCTACTCCATCCACCTGTGTTTCAGACCCCATTCCCTCTCATCTTATGAAATCTCTCGCCCCTTGCCTCCTCCCCTCCTTAACTTCCATCATCAACCGCTAACTCCCCAATGGTTCCTTCCCCTCTGCCTTCAAACACGCGCATGTTTCCCCCATCCTGAAAAAACCCTCAATTGACACCACCTCCCCTTCTAGTTATTGCCTGTCAGCCTCCTACCATTCCTTTCCAAACTCCTAGAATGAGTAGTCTACACCCGCTGTCTCGAATTCCTGAATTCCAGCCCTCTCCTTGACCCCCTCCAACCTGGCTTCCTTCCACAACACTCCACCGACACTGCCCTCTCAAAGGTCAGCAATGACCTCCTTCTTGCAAAATCCAACGGCTCGTACTCTATCCTAATCCTCCTCGACGAGTCAGCTGCCTTTGACACCGTGGATCACCCCTTTCTCCTTAACACTTGGCTTAACAGACTCTATCCTCTCCTGGGTCTCCTCTTATGTCTCCAGCCATTCATTCTCAGTCTCCTTTGCGAGCTCCTCCTCCCCCTCCCAACCCCTTACTGTAGGGGTTCCACAAGGGTCAGTTCTTGGTCCCTTCTGTTCTCTATCTACACTCGCTCCGTTGGTGAACTCATTCGCTCCCACGGTTTCAACTATCGTCTCTACGCTGATGACACCCAAATCTACATCTCTGCCCGTGCTCTCTCTTCCTCCCTCAGGCTCGTGTCTCCTCTTGTCTTCAGGACATCTCCATCTGGAAGTCTGCCCGCCATCTAAAACTCAATATGTCCAAGACTCAACTCCTTATCTTCCCTCCCAAACCCTGTCCTCTCCCTGATTTCCCCGTCACTGTGGACGGCACTACCATCCTTCCTGTCTCACAGGCGCACAAACCTGGTGTCATCCTGGACTCCGCTCTCTCGTTCACCCCTCGCATCCAATCCGTCACCAAAACCTGCCGGCTCACCGCCGTAACATCGCCAAGATCCGTCCTTTCCTCTCCATCCAAACCGCTACTTTGCTGGTTCAATCTCTCATCCTATTCCGACTGGATTACTGCATTGGCCTCCTCTCTGATCTGCCATCCTCTTGTCTCTTCCCTCTTCAGTCTATACTTCACGCTGCTGCCCGGATCATCTTTGTGCAGAAACGCTCTGGGAATGTTACTCCCAATGTTAACCTCCTCACTGTGCCTCGTTCTCGCCTGTCCCGCCGTCGACCCCCGGCCCATGTCTTCCCCCTGGCCTGGAATGCCCTCCCTCCACACATCTGCCAAGCTAGCTATCTTCCACCTTTCAAAGCCTTACTGAGAGCTCACCTCCACGAAGAAGCCTTCCCAGACTGAGCCCCCTTTTTACTCTCCTCCTCCCCATCCCCCCGCCCTACCTCCTTCCCCTCCCCACAGTACTTGTATATATGTTTGTACAGATTTCCTACTCTATTTTTCTTGTACATATTTACTATTTTATTTATTTTATTAATGATGTGCATCTAGCATTATCTCTATTTGTTCTGATGACTTGACACCCCTCTACATGTTTTGTTTTGTTGCCTTTCTTCCCCTTCAAGACTGTGAGCCCGTTGTTGGGTAGGGACTGTCTCTGTATGTTGCCAACTTGTACTTCCAAAGCGTTTAGTACAGTGCTTTGCACACGGTAAGCGCTCAATATATACAATTGAATGACAATAAATATTGATTTTCCAATTGAGGAAACTGAGGCACCTAGAGGTGTCCTGCCCAAGTTGAACCCTCTGAGATCCTTCCACTCCTCTGAGTCTATGATAAACAAGAAACATTCTTAAATCCACATAGTAAAGTCTCTTTTTCAGATATATTCAGAAACAATTGACCTTAATGGCCGGAATCTTGTACGCCACTTTGTATTTTCCCCATTGTAGTGCAGGAGAGGGACCTCAAAGGTGTCCAGATCACAGGAGCCACCACGTAGGGAGAAGAACGTTGGATGGACCATCGACACATATGCTCCAGACTCACAATGACCAAAAACTGGTCTCCAAATCACTGAACCCCAAGAGGAAGAAGATAGCATCCAGGAATTCTAGCAGGTTCTAGCTAGGAATCCTGCTGGGAACCCTCCTGAAAAAATAAATCAAACCCCAAGCACCAAGCAAGTTAATGGATATAACTCGGTGAAGCTGTTACAGGCAACAGCCAAGAGAAGTCATCAAGAGTGGTGTGATGCAAATGATCCTGAAATTAAAGAGCGATGTGCAGCTTGGTATGAGACATCGATGGCCCTGACAGCATCTTGCAGCATCTGAGAACTCAGACAGGAATAAAGCTTTCAGAAACCTGTGCTGTGACTTGCAAAACAAATTCAGAAACAGGGTTGACAGGTGGAGAGATGCACGAACAGAAGAAATTGCTACAAAATCAAAAACATCTGCACTTTGCTCAGGTGCCCTGTGAACACAGAATAAGCTTTAGAAGAGGCCTTCCCAGAATAAGCCCCGTCTTCCTCTGCCCCCTCTCCCCTCACCATTGGCTTGACTCGCTCCCTTTGCTCTAGCCCCCTCCCTGCCCTATAGCACTTGTGTTTATGTACATATTTATAACTATAATTCTATTTATTATTAATGATGTATATATATCTATAATTATATTTATAATGTTGGTGCTGATGCCTGTTTACTTGCTTTGATGTCTGTCTCCTCCCTTCTAGACTGCAACCCCAATGTGAGCAGGGATTGTCTCTGTTGCTGAACTGTAGTTCCCAAATGCTTAGTACAGTACTCTGCACACAGTAAGCGCTCAATAAATACAATTGAATGAAGGATTCTGTTGCTCCTTTTGTCCTCTGTATGAATGAACGTTTTTCACTCTGGGTTGTTCACAACCCCATTTGCTTATATCCATTCCAGCGCTTAGTACAGTGCCTTGCACATAACAAGCGCTTAACAAATACTATTATTATTATGTCAATTTAAAGTGCCTTTCCTCCTCCAGAGCTTCTTCAAAGCATTTTGTACCTCTACATTTCTCAGAGTGTAGATTAAGGGATTCAGCACGGGGGTGATAAGAGTGAAGAATACAGTCACTGATTTGTCTATGGAGAAGGAGCACACAGGCCTAATGTACATGAAAATGCAGGGAACAAAGAGTACTACCACCACAGTGATATGGGAGCTGCAGAGCGAGAGGGCTTTGTGTCTCTTTTCCAAACTAAAGGATTTCAGGGAGCACAGGATAACTGCATAGGAGAGAAGTAGCAAGAGAAAGATTGTCACACAGGTGGCCCCACCACTGGCAGCCAGTGATAGGCCAATGACATAGGTATTGGTAAAGGCGAGTTCCATTAGAGGGTACGTGTCACAGATAAAGTGGTAGATGACACTGGGGCCGCAGAAAGACAACTGGAACATAAAGAGAAGTTATGCCATTGAGTGCAGAAGGCCTCCTACCCAGGCCAACCCCACCATCAGTCCACAGGTCTGCCAATTCATGGTGGTCATATAATGTAGAGGTTTACAAATAGCCATGTAGTAGTCATAGGTCATGACCACCAGAACAAAGACCTCGCAACTCCAAATGAGTGTTCCACAAAGCCCTGGGTCGTACAGTCTATCAAGGAGATGGTTTTCGTCTCATAGAGTAAATCTACGATCATCTTGGGGGCCATGGCCGTAGAGCAAAAGGCATCCACCAAGGACAAGTAGGCAAGAAAGAAGTAAATGGGGGAGCGTAGGATCTGGCTAGCGATTGCTGTTACCACAATGAGCAGGTTCACCAGTATAGTCACCATGTAGATGATGAGAAAACCCACAAATAACAGTATCTGCACCTCAGGAGTCTGGGAAAGTCCCAGGAGAATGAATTCAGTCACGCTGTTTTAATTCATTCATTCATTCAATCGTATTTATTGAGAGTTTACTGTGTGCAGAGCACTGTACTAAGCGCTTGGGAAGTACAAGTCGGCAACATATAGAGAAAGTCTCTACCCAACAATGGGCTCACAATCTAGAAGGGGGAGACAGACAACAAAACACAACATAAGGATAGGTGTCAGGTTGTCAGAAAAAAACTAAAGGCACATCATTTACAAAATAAATAGAATAGTAAGTATGTACAAGTAAACTAAATAGAGTAACAAATCTGTACAAACATATATACAGGTGCTGAGGGGAGGGGAAGGAGGTAAGGCGGGGGGATGGGGAGGAGGAGAGGAAAAGGGGAGCTCAGTCTGGGAAGGCCTCTTGGAGGAGGTGAGCTTTCAGTAGGGCTTTAAAACGAGAAAGAGAGCTAGCTTGGCAGATGGGTGGAGGGAGGGGATTCCAGGCTAGGGGGAGGAGGTGGGCCGGGGGTCGACGGCGGGACAGGCGAGAATGAGGCACAGTGAGGAGGTTAGCAGAAGAGGAGCAGTGGGTGCAGGCTGGGCTGTAGAAGCAGAGGACAGAGGTGAGGTAGGAGGGGGCGAGGTGATGGAGAGCCTTGAAGCCGAGAGTGAGGAGATTTTGCTTGATGCGTAGGTTGACACGAAGCCACTGGAGATTTTTGAGGAGGGGGGTAAAATTCCCAAAGCTTTTCTGCACAGAGATGTTCCGTGCAGCAGAGTGAAGTATAGGCTGAAGTGGGGAGAGACAGGAGGATGGGAGATCAGAGAGGAGACTGATGCAGTAATCCAGTTTGGATGGGATGAGAGATTGAACCAGCAAGGTAGCAGTTTGGATGGAGTGGAAAGGGCTGATCTTGGCGATGTTGCGGAGGTGAGACAGGCAGGTTTTGGTGACGGATAGGATGTGAGGGGTGAACGAGAGAGCGGAATCGAGAATGACGCCAAGATTGCGGGCTTGTGAGATGGGAAGGATGGACGTGCCATCTAAAGTGGCATCCTCAAAAATCTCCAGTGGCTATCAATCAACCTACGCATCAGGTAAAAACTCCTCACCCTCGGCGTCAAGGCCTCGCCCCCTCCTACCTCACCTCCCTTCTCTCCTTCTACAGCCCAGCCCGCACCCTCCACTCCTCTGCCGCTAATCTCCACACTGTGCCTCGTTCCCGCCTGTCCCGCCGTCGACCCCCGGCCCACGTCCTCACCCTGGCCTGGAATTCCCTCCCTTCGCACATCCGCTAAGCTAGCTCTCTTCCTCCCTTCAAAGCCCTACTGAGGACTCACCTCCTCTAGGAGGCCTTCCCAGACTGAGCCTCCTCCTTCCTCTCCCTCTACTCCCCCTCCCCATCCCCCCGACTTACCTCCTTCCCCTCCCCACAGCACCTGTATATATGTATATATGTTTGTACAAATTTATTACTATATTTATTTATTTTACTTGTACATATTTATTCTATTTATTTTATTTGGTTTATATGTTTTGTTTTGTTGTTTGTCTCCCCCTTCTAGACTTTGAGCCCGCTGTTGCGTAGGGACTGTCTCTATACGTTGCAAACGTGTACTTACCAAGCGCTTAGTACAGTGCTCTGCACACAGTAAGCGCTCAATAAATACGATTGAATGAATAAATTGAATGAAAAGGTGATGGGAAGGTCAGAGAGAGGCAGGGTTTAAGAGGGAGATATTGAGTTTTCGATGGCGGGCAGACATCCAGATGAAGATGTCCTGAAGGCAGGAGGAGACACGAGCCTGAAGGGAGGGAGAGAGCAGGGAAGTGATGTAGATGTGGGTTTTCATCAGCGTAGAGATGATATTTGAAGCCGTGCGAGCAAATGAATTCACCAAGGGAGTGGGTGTAGCTAGAGAACAGAAGGGGACCAAGAACTGACCCTTGTGGAACCCCTACAGTAAGGGGAAGGGAAGGGGAGGAGGAGCCCGCAAAGAAGACTGAGAATGAAAGTCCAGAGAGATAAGAGGAGAACCAGGAGAGGTCAGAGTCAGTGAAGTAAAGAATTCACGTTCATATAGCCAGTGCAATCAAGACAATAAGCTTTCTTGTATCTGGGAAAGAGCAAGAAAATTTTCCAAAAGGTAATGCATGAAACCTTGACTTTCAAACAGATTATCTACAATGCTACTTGACTCTCTGCGCCTTAGAGACAGGGAACCTGTCTACCAATTCTGTTAAGTGACCATCTTTGAGGAGCCTCCCACTCCTCCCTTCTCGGTCCGGACGTGACTGATTCCCCCCCACCCTCCTCCCCTCCTCTAGGATAAAGATCCGTGTTATCACCAAGTTACTTTAACGACAACCTCATTAGCACCTAGTCAACCCTCCTATGCTATTTGGCTGTTCACTCCTCTCCCCAGGCATCTCCGCTCCCGTGATCCCCTTAACAGTTACGCCCTACTCCAGAGGTGCCATCCATAGGACTCAATCCTTCTCCAACTCCGAGACAGTTTTGCCAAGAGCCCCTGGACTCTGCTTGCCATTAACCTCTTTGATTTGATTTGATTCACCTATGGACAATTCAACCTTCTGCTTTCAGCATCATCTGCCCATTTTATGGTCGCTTCTGCATGTTCATTATCATCATCATCATCATCATTCGTATTTATTGAGCGCTTACTGTGTGCAGAGCACTGTACTAAGCGCTTGGGAAGTATAAGTTGGCAACATATAGAGACAGTCCCTACCCAACAGTGGGCTCACAATCTAAAAGGGGGAGACAGAGAACAAAACCAAACATACTAACAAAATAAAATAAATAGAATAGATATGTACAAGTAAAATAAATAAATAAATAAATAGAGTAACAAATATGTACAAACATATATACATATATACAGGTGCTGTGGGGAAGGGAAGGAGGTAAGATGAGGGGATGGAGAGGGGGACGAGGGGGAGAGGAAGGAAGGGGCTCAGTCTTGGAAGGCCTCCTGGAGTAGGTGAGCACTTAGTAGGGCCTTGAAGGGAGGAAGAGAGGTAGCTTGGCGGATGGGCAGAGGGAGGGCATTCCAGGCCCAGGGGATGACGTGGGCCGGGGGTCGATGGCGGGACAGGTGAGAACGAGGTACGGTGAGGAGATTAGCGGCAGAGGAGTGGAGGGTGCAGGGTGGGCTGTAGAAGGAGAGAAGGGAGGTGAGGTAGGAGGGGGCGAGGTGATGGAGAGCCTTGAAGCCCAGGGTGAGGAGTTTCTGCCTGATGTGCAGATTGATTGGTAGCTACTGGAGATTTTTGAGTAGAGGAGTAACATGCCCAGAGCGTTTCTGGACAAAGACAATCCGGGCAGCAGCATGAAGTATGGATTGAAGTGGGGAGAGACACGAGGATGGGAGATCAGAGAGAAGGCTGATGCAGTAGTCCAGACGGGATAGGATGAGAGCTTGAACGAGCAGGGTAGCGGTGTGGATGGAGAGGAAAGGGTGAATCTTGGCAATGTTGTGGAGCTGAGACCGGCAGGTTTTGGTGACGGCTTGGATGTGAGGGGTGAATGAGAGAACGGAGTAGAGGATGACACCAAGGTTGCGGGCTTGTGAGACGGGAAGGATGGTAGTGCCGTCAACAGAGATGGGAAAGTCAGGGAGAGGGCAGGGTTTGGGAGGGAAGACAAGGAGTTGAGTCTTGGGCATGTTGAGTTTTAGGTGGCGGGCAGATATCCAGATGAAGATGTCCTGAAGGCAGGAGGATATGCGAGCCTGGAGAGAGGGGGAGAGAGCAGGGGCAGAGATGTAGATCTGGGTGTCATCAGCGTAGAGATGATCGTTGAAGCCTTGGGAGCGAATGAGGTCACCAAGGGAGTGCATATAGATCGAGAACAGAAGGGGACCAAGCACTGAACCTTGGGGTACGCCCACGGTAAGGGGATGGGAGGGGGAGAAGGAGCCTGCAATAGAGACGGAGAATGAATGACCGTAGAGATAAGAGGAGAACCAGGAGAGGACGGAGTCTGTGAAGCCAAGGTCAGATAGCGTGTTGAGAAGAAGGGGGTGGTCCACAATGTCGAAGGAAGCTGAGAGGTAGAGGAGGATTAGTATAGAGTATGAGCCGTTGGATTTTGCAAGCAGGAGGTCATTGGTGACCTTTGAGAGGGCAGTTTCCATGGAATGTAGGGGACGGAAGCCAGACTGGAGGGGGTCGAGGAGAGTGTTGTTGTTGAGGAATTCGAGGCAGTGCGTGTAGACAACTCGTTCATCATCATCATCATCAATCGTATTTGTTGAGCGCTTACTGTGTGCAGAACACTGTACCAAGCGCTTGGGAAGTACAAGTTGGCAACATATAGAGACAGTCCCTACCCACGAGTGGGTTCACAGTCTAAAAGGGGGAGAGAATTAATTAACTGCTCTCTGTGACATCATCGTCTGCTTATTTTATTATTCCCAACGAATGTTAATTGCTAACGTCTCTCGATGATGTCATCACCTGCTTATTTTACTGCCACCATATTAATTGTTAACTGCTGTTTGCGATGTCATCATCTGCTTATTTTTTGCCATCACATAGTAGTTGTTATCTGCTCTCAGTAATATAATCATCTTCCTGTTTTATTATTGCCATAGCATGTTAATTGTTAACTACCCTCTGTGATGCCATCAACTACTTATATCATTGCTACTGTTATTGCTTCTGCATTTCAATTGTTAACCTCCCACTGTGTTGTCATTTACCTTGCTGACCTCACCATGAACAATCAATTCCCCTTTCCCCTCTCCCACCCAGCTCTTTCTCTCCCTTTCCCACACCACAACCCCTCCCCCTCACCCCCCACCCAGGATCCCTCTGTACCAGAGCCATCTCTCAACTCCTCCCTCCGAGGCCCCTCCCTCCCCTCCTCCCCGCCCTCACCCCATCCCAGTTCTCCTTTCTCATCGCCATCCCTCTTACCATTCTCCCCGCCCAGGACACTGCCAACTCATCCCAATCCAAATCCTCCCCACCCCTCGAACCCTTCCCCCCCAACAGCTGCTGCCAAGTGTGGCCTTTGGAACCCCCGCTCTGTTATAGGTAAGCTCCCTTTCATTCTGGACCTATTCCAATCCAGCTCTCTACTCCTCCTCGCCCTAACTGAAACATGGCTGTCTACAGAAGACACGGTCTCTTCTTCTGCTCTCTCCAGTAGAAGCCTCTTCTTCTCCCACTCCCCCAGACTCAGCGGAAAAGGAGGAGGTGTCGGGTTCCTTCCCGCCCCCCAATGTTGTTTTTGCACTATCCCTCCTCCCCCTTCCCTTTCCTTCCCTTCTTTTGAAGGCCACATTATGCGCCTCTATCACCCCCTCCAGATTCTTGAAGCCATCATCTACCTACCCCACCCAGCCCCACCTCCAATCTCTTTAAATATTTTGACCCCTTTCTCAGCTGGATTTGGCATTAAAGTGAAGTACAGATTACCATACTGTTAATAACGATGGAATTTATTAAGTGCTTACTATATGCAAAGCTAGAGCAGGGGCAGAGATGGAGATTTAGGTGTCATCAGCGTGGAGATGATCGTTGAAGCCGTGGGAGCGAATGAGTTCACCAGGGAAGTGAGTGTAGATAGAAAACAGAAGGGGACCAAGAACTGACCCTTGAGGAACCCCTAGAGTAAGGGGATGGGAGGGGGAGGAGGAGCCCGCAAAGAAGACTGAGAATGAACGGCCAGAGAGATAAGAGGAGAACCGGGAGAGGACGGAGTCTGTGAAACCAAAGTTGGATAGCGTGTTGAGGAGAAGGGTGGTCCACAGTGTCAGAGGCACCTGAGAGTTCGAGGAGGATTAGGATAGAGTAGGGGTAAGAAGTATTTGGCAAGAATGAGGTCATTGGTGACCTTTAAGAGGGCACTTTTGGTGGAATATAGGGGACGGAAGCCAGATTGGAGGGGGTCAAGGAGAGAGTTGGCGTTGGGGAATTCGAGGCAGCGGGTGTAGACGACTCGTTCAAGGAGTTTAGAAAGGAATGGTAGGAGGAAGATAGGGTGATAACTAGAAGGGGAGGTGGGATCAGGAGAGGGTTTGTTTAGGATGGGGAAAATGTGGGCATATATGAAGGCAGAGGGGAAGGAACCAGTAGAGAGTGAGTGGTTGAAGATGGAAGTTAAGGAGGGGAGGAGGGAAGGGGCGAGAGATTTCATAATGTGAGAAGGAATAGGGTCTGAAGCACAGGTGGCTGGAGTAGCACTTGAAAAGAGGGAGGAGATCTCATCTTAAGATACTGCTGGGAAGGATGGGAGAGTAGCAGAGAGGGTTGAAGGCCGGGGGTTGGAGAAGGGGGAAGAGTGACTTTGGGGAGCTCAGAAGCGATAGAGTTAATTTACTAATGAAGTAGGAGGCCAGATCGTTGGGGATGAGGGATGGAGGAGGGGGAGGAACAGGGGGCCTGAGAAGGGAGTTAAATGTACGGAAGAGCTGAGGGGGATAATGGGCATGGGTGTCAGTAAGGGAGGAGAAATAGTTTTGCCTGGAAGAGGAGAGGGCAGGGTTAAGGCAGGAAAGGATAACCTTGAAGTGAACAAGTTTGGCTTGCTGTTTAGACTTTGGCCAGCAGGGTTCAGCACCTCAAGCATAAGAGCAAAGGAAGCAGACAGTGGCAGTGATCCAGAGCTGTGTGTTAGTGGTACGAGAGCGGTGAAGGGAAACGCGAGCGAGCGAGTTGAACTGAGGAAAGAGGGTAGAGTTGAGAGCAGTAATCTGGTCATCAAGACTGGGTAGAGAGAAAAGGGAGGCGAAGTGGGGTGTGATGTGCTGAGAAAGATGGATGTGGTCGAGAGAGCGGAGGTCTCTGTGAGGTATTAATATAGATTTACAGGGGAGAGGAGTGTGAATGAGTGGGAGGCAGGTGAGAAGGTTATAATCAGAGAGAGGGATTTCAGATTTTGTGAGGGTGCAGATAGTGCAGCGGTAGGAGATGATGAGGTCGGGGGTGTGACCAAGTTGATGAGTGGGCGAGGTGAGGTGGAGCAGGAGGTTGGCGGCCTCAAGGAAAGATAGAAGGTGGGCGGCAAAGGAGTCACCAGGGACATGCATGTGAATGTTGAAGTCTCCGAGGATCAGAGTGGGCAAGGAAAAAGAGAGAATGAAGGTGAGAAAGTGGTCAAAAGTGCTAAGGAAGTTGGAGGTGGGGCCGGGGGCGCAGTAGATGACAGCTACAGGAATCTGGAGGGGGTGGTAGAGGTGAATAATGTGGGTTTCAGAGGAAGGGAAGGAAAGGGAAGGGGGAGGAGGGATAGTGTGAAAGCGACATTGGGGAGCGAGAAGGAAACCGGCACCTCCTCCTTTTCCGTTGAGTCTGGGGGAGTGGGAGAAGAAGTGGCCTCCACTGGAGAGAGCAGCAGAAGAGACCGTGTCATCCGGAGAGACCCATGTTTCAATTAGGACGAGGAGGAGTAGAGAGCTGGAAAGGAATAGGTCCAGGATGAAAGGGAGCTTACCTATAATGGAGCGGGGGTTCCAAAGGCCACACTTGGCAACAGCTGTGGAGGGAGGGGAGGGAAGGGGAAGGGTGCGAGGGGTGGTTCGGGTTTGGATTGGAATGAGCTGGAGGGGCCTGGGAGGTGAGAGGGGGAAGAGATGTGGTGATGAGAAAGGAGAACTGGGATGCGGTGGGGATGGGGAGGGGGGGAGGGAGGGGGCTGGAAGGGAGGAGTTGAGGTTTGGTCCTGGTATAGAGGGATCCTGGGTAGGGTGCAAAGGGGAGGGGCGGGGGTGGGAGGAAAGGGAGTGAAAGAGCTGGGTGGGAGAGGGGAAGCAGAAGGTGAGGAATGGGAAAAGCAGTTGGGAGCAGGGGAATTGATAGTTTGGTGAGGTCAGCAAGGTAAATGACAGCACAGAGGGAGGTTAACAATTAACATGCAGTAGCGATAAAGCAGTAGCAATAATAAAATAAGTAGGTGATGACATCACAGAGGGCAGTTAACAATTAACATGCTATGGCAATAATAAAATGAGCAGATGATAATATCACAGAGAGCAGATAACAATATGTGGTGGCAAAATACAAGCAGATGATGACATCACAGAGAGCAGTTAACAATTAACATGCAGAAGCAACCATAAAGTAGGCAGATGATGCTCAAAGCAGAGGGATGAATTGATTGTAATAATGATAACAACAACAATAATAATAATAATAATGGCATTTATTAAGTGCTTACTACGTGGAAAGCACTGTTCTAAGCTCTGGAGATGTTACAAGGTGTTCAGGTTGTCCCACGTGGGGCTCACAGTCTTCATCCACATTTTACCGATGAAGGAACTGAGGCACAGAGAAGGTTAGTGACTTGCCCAAAGTCATACAGCTGACAGGTAGCGGAGCCTGCATTTGAATCCATGACCTCTGACTCCAAAGCCCATGTTCTTTCCACTGAGCCATGTTTTGAAACAAATAGTGAGCAGTTTTGGTATAATGTGGAGGTGGATGGGAAAATGCTGGAGTTTCTTGAGGAGTGGAGAAACATGTCCCGAATTTTTTTGTAGAAAAATGATTGAGGGAGTAGAGTGTAGTTTGGACTGGAGTGGGGCGAGACAGGAGGCTGGGAGGTCAGCAAGGAGAGTGATACAGTAATCAAGGAGGGATAGGACAAGTAACTGGATTAACATACTAGCAGTTTGGATGGAGAGGAAAGGGCGGATTTTAGCGATGTGGTGAAGGTGGATCTGACAAGGCTGGGTGATCGATTGAATATGGATTGAATATGAGAGTGGGATTGGATTGAATATGGATTGAATATCGGAGAGGGTGAGGCCTACTACCATTAGGAGAGAAGCAGCATGTTTTAGTGGATGGAGTGTGGGGCTGGGATTCCGAAGGTCCTGTGTTCTTATCCCAGCTCTGCGACAGTGGGCTGCGTGACCTTGGGCAAGTTACTTAACTTCTCTTTGACTCAGTTACCTCATCTGTAAAATGGGAATTAAGGCTGTGAGCCCCATGTAGCACATAGGCTGTGTCCAATCTTATAGCTACCCAGCCCTTGGTACAATGCCTGGCACAAAGGAAGTGCGTAATAAATATCATTAAAAAATCAGTACCAACCAATTTTTGTATTGTGAAAACAAAATAAAGATGTCAGACATTTGTCACATTCTCACTGTGGGCTGAGAATGTGCCTACCAACACTGTTTTATTGTACTCTCCGTAATGCTTAATACAGTGCTCAGCACATAGTAAGGGCTCAATAAATAGCATTGATTGGTTCCATTTATTAATCTTGTCCTAGCTGCAACACAATACACCACAATATCAGACCCATTTCCCTCTCATTAGATCCATAGATTAAAATGATTGCACCATTAGAAAAAAGCTAAGAGGATTTTTGAACAGTTCCATGGCCCCAGTTCCTGAGAGTATGTCGTAGACATCATTCAGTCAGTCATTTCATTGAGTGTGTACTCTGTGTAGAGCACTGTACTAAGCTCTTGCGAGAGTACTATACAGCAATAGACACATTACCCGTCCACAACGACCTTACAGTCTAGAGGGGGAGAAAGACATTAATACAAATAAATGAATTACAGATATGTACATAAGTGCTATGGGGCTCGGAGGGGAGATGAATAAGGGAAGCAAGTCAAGGCAAGCAGAACAATCTCTGAAAACATGAGTCTGGCTGGAAACATCTTGATGTAGCAGAAGAAACGAGCTGTGAGCATACCTGAAGAATGATTCAGTCAGTAAATCATGTTTACTGAGCACTTACTGTGTGCAAAGCACTCAACAAATACCATCATTAGCATTATTTTTAGTGTGTGATTCTTGACATTTATAATCACAATCAATGGTATTTATTGAACATGTACTTTGTGTAGATCACTGTAATAAGCACTTGGGAGAGTACGGTATAGCAAAATTAGCTATCACGTTCCCTGCTCATAACCTTCCAAAGGGCATCTTTTACCTCCTTGTTCCTCAGACTATAGATCATTGGGTTCAGCATCGGAATCAATATCATATAACACAGAGACACCAGTTTTTTTCTGATCCATTGAGAAGCTGGAACTGGGTAGCAGATAAATAAATGTTGTAGTACCATAGAATAACGCGACCGTCATTAGGTGAGAGGCACATGTGAAAAAGGCTTTGTACCTTCCTCCAGAGGACGGTATTTTAAGAATATCCAGTAAGACGTACACATACGATATCAGTATGGTCAGAACTGTAACCAGCATAATGGCGGCCATGGAGGCAGCAGGAAGGACTTGGGCAAGTCCGGGATCCGAACAGGACAGCTTTAACAATGGGGGATGTCACAGTAGAAGTGATTAATTTCAGAAGGTCCACAGAAGGTCAAACTAAATACATTAACTGTCTAGACCACAGTATTCAGGCAGCTGGCCATTTAGGAAGCAGTGACCAGTAAAGCACACAGTCTCTGAGGCATACAGAGTACATATAGAAGGGGTTTACAGATTGCTACATATCGATCATATGCCATCAAGGTCAGAAGACAATACTCCACTACCTCAAATATAGCTGCAGCGCAGAAATGGACCACGCATCCCGGGTAAGAAATGGTTTTCTTGTCCACTAAGAAATTTGCCAGCATCTTAGGGTTACGGACGATGAAGAACATGAGTCAGACAGACAGATGGCTCAGGAAAACATACATGAGAGTGTGAAGTTGCGAACTGACTCTAATGACTATAATGATGAGCAGATCCCTCAGAAGAATGACCGCATAGATGAAGAGGAAGAGCATGAAGAGTGGCATCTCTGACTGTGGATCACTCATTAATGCAGACAGAATGAACTCACTCAGAGCTGTGTGATTTCCGTTGGCCACTCAGTGTCCTTCTGTTACGTGGGAAGAAAATGAACTACACTATCAACACTGCAGTGGTCTGAGGCTCAGGGATGTAGCGTTCCTATTCAAAGCTAAGTTTGGAAAATGTTAAAGAACAAGATTTTGGATGGAATTACAAATGTTTATGTTGCATTCAATCAATCAATCATTCAATGGTATTTATTTGCGAGCTCCATTTTGGCACGGAATGTGTCTACCGACTCAGTTATATTGTATTCACCCAAGTGCTTAGTTCAATGCTCTGCACACAGTAAGTGGTTAATAAATACCACTGATTGACTGATTACTCTGTGCAGAGCACTGTTCTCAGTACAATACAACAGAGTTGGTAGATACATTCCCTGCCAAGGATTGACTAGGAATACACGTTGCTCTTTGTGGGCAAGGATCATGTCTCCGCCAGATATTGTACACTCCTTAGTATTTAGCACATTGTTCTGCACACAGTAGGTTTCCTTTTGCCTCCCCAGCATCTCTAGTAGATGTCCTGCTTAATATGTGTAAAACTGATTTTCTCCCAGATCCTCTCCTCCATCCCGTTTTTCGATCACAGTTGACAATACTACCAACTTCCTTGTGTCACATGCCCAAATCCTTGGCATTACCTTCAACCGCTCCCTCACTTTCAAATCCTCTGCCTGCACCTCCCTCTCACCTCACTTCTGGCAAATTGCAGCTCACCCCATTTCCAGAAATCTTCTGAAATCACGTCTCATCTGGGAGACTTTTTCTAATCAATTTCTCTTCTACAAATTTAGTAGTGACAATTATTATTGTTGGGATATGTATTTAGCACGTACTCTGGGCCAGAAACTGGGCTAAGCACGGCATTAAATACAGGATAATCAAAACAGACACAATCCCTGTCCTACATGGGGTTAACTGTCTAACAAGATCTGAACCATCGCTTCAGGTCTTAATGATGATAATAATAGTAATGGTATTTCTTAAGCACTGACTATATGGCAGGCAATGTACTAAGCGCTGGGGTGCATACAAGCAAATCGTGGTGGACACAGTCCCTGTCCCATGTGGGGCTCACGGTCTCAATCCCCATTTTACAGATGAGGAAACTGAAATCCAGAGAAGTGAAGGGACTTGCCCAAGGTCACACAGCAAAGGAGTGGTGGAACCGGTGTTAGAACCCATGACCTTCTGACTCCCAGGCCCATGCTGTATCTACTACACCAGCTACACTTCCAACCATAACACTTCTGTATCTAGCATGCATATCCTGTTAATTAAACAGTAATTTACAGCCCTATCCATATTTTCTTCTTGCTCCTATCTGTAATTTAATTTCGTGCCTATCTGCCCTGCTACAATGTAAGCTCCTTGAAGGTAGGAATGATGCCTACTAACTCTATTTTACACTTCCAAGTGCTTGGTTCACTGTTCTACACAAACAGATTCTCAATAAATTCAGGTGACTGATTGACCTTCACCACTAGGTCACTCTCTGGACTGCAGGCTCTCAGGACTCCTGTTAAAGCCACGAATTACTGAATGGTGGTCTACGGGAAAGAGAACAGGCTGAGAGTCAGAGGTCCTGATTTCTAATCCCACCTCTGCCACTCGTCTGCTGGGTGACCTTGGGCAACTCACTTGACTTTTCTGACCCTCATTTCCCTTATCTGTAAAATGGATATTTAACTTTACGTAGACTGTGAGTCCTGTGTGGGTCAGGGACTTTGTCCAATCTGATCATCTTGTATCTACTCCAACAATAGCAATAATAATGATAATAATAGTAACCACAACGATGATGATTATGATGATGAAAATAATGGCTTCTCACGGCAATTCTTCGTTCACTCAAGGAAGATTTCTTCCCAAGAACCAACGCACATTACTTCAAATCTCTGCTTTCCCACAGAGCCTAATCATTTTTGCTTCTGGTCCTAATCTTCTTGACTCAATTTCCTTCATCCTTAAGAATACATTATCCCCATTACTCATATTAGTTACAGTAATTCGTCCACCACATCCCTTAATATACCTAAATAGGCAGTTGCATTAGATTGTCATACTCACAAATTACCTTATTTCACTTTCTAAAAGCCTACCATTTTTTTTTCATTTGAACTTCCAGTCATCTATCATTCAATATCTCCTTTCACGTTCTTCTAAGACACTCCATCTCTTTGAAAGATTTCTTCTTTTTAAGAACATTTAGTGGTCAGTGAGGATGAACTAAGTTGGATCACGAAGGATGATTATAGATCTGGAAATCAAACAGAACAAAGAATGACCTGAAAATCTTTACCTAAAGGAGGTATTTTGGCAATTTATCTGCATGAACAAACACAGAAGCTGCATCCTTAAATTATAAATATAAACAGCATTCTCCACTTTCCAGCAGCCTTTAGAACCTTTAGAATGAAATGTTTCATTTAAAAGAAAATTACGAAAACATTATTTGACACTATTTAGTGGTATCTCATTTCAACAAAGGGTGAAATGACTGTTTCCTGTAGGAAAGTATTTCCTATGAAATAAATTGTTCTTTTTATCTTTTACAAAATGAAGTGGAGGGTCACTTCAACAGGGCTCTGCCTCACAACGTGGTGCCTCTGCACACTTAACTTGGTCACGTTTCTGCTCTAAAATTAAAATTTTAATGAATGTGTCATGCAGTTGGAAGAGCTTGCATATGCAGAAACAGTGTCTAATAGATTTTTAAAGGAGTGCAAAAAATGAGGCCAACTGGAAAGTCCAGTCAACAGGACTCGTTTTTTCTTTGATCAAAAGCCTTTTGGAAAAACACCTATACTGTTGCAATGTTTACAGAACCTAACCATCAGCAGGCACAAACAATGCAATCTACTGATGGGTAATTTCCTGGGATAATGAGGAAGGACAAAAATTGAGCTTTTTCCCCTGTTAAAGAGGGGAAAGGAATTTCTCGCATCAATTGAATGTAATTCTAAGCCTCAGAATGGGCCTACCCTTTCTTCCCCATGCCTGCATCTATCGGCATGAAAGGCTGATATCTGTGGATTTATATAATCATATTCTAACTGACAGGAAGAGGAAGAGGTAAAAAAGACAGAAGATTCAATCTCACAAAATTCCACATCTTTCAGTGATTCAGTCCAAGATCTCTCTAACAAGTATGTTGCTGGGGAGGAATAGATGTGTTACTTCAGGCTCCAAAACAATTGCACTGGGTAACAATGTCATGATTATACTGGGCTTAGGGTATTTGGGGACTGAACTCCTGAAGCCCTCTGAGAACCCCATGATACTGCAAGAAGTGAAAGGCATCCATTAATTGTTCTTAGATCACTTAGGTGTAGAGAATAATCACCTGCAGGACTTCAAAATTTCTCCAGACTCCCAAGGGATGGGGTCTTTTTCGCTTGACCTATTTGAATGGGAAATGAATTTCTTTCTTAACTCCAGAAATCTGAATCATCCTTCAGAAAAATCCCATAGGACGTGAAGGAATGGGGTAGTCAAGTTTTTTTTTTCAGTAGGGCTACACCTCAGCCTCTTGAAGCAGACATCTACCTTAACAAATCATTTTATGGACAGGGAATGTGTCTGCTTATTGTTACATTGTACTCTCCCAAGTGCTTAGTACAGTGCTTTCCACATAGTAAGCACTCAATAAATATGATTGAATGAATGAATGCTCTCTATTTGCCAAGCACTGTACTAAGCGCTGGGGCAGATACAAGACAATCAGGAGTCTCACAATTAAAGTAAGAGGGAGAGTAGGCATTGAGTTCCCATTTTACAGATGAGGTAACTGAAGCACAGAAAAGTTATGTGACTTGCCCAAGATCTCACAGTGTGCATGTGACAGAACTGGGGTTGGAACCCAGGTCCTCTGTCTCTATCTACTAGGCCAAGCTGTTTCTCTAATAATAATAATGATATTTGGCTCTATCTTTTCCCGTGTCAAAGTCCCTCCTGATAATATGCTACAGGGTTACAAAAGTACCTACACCCCTTTAGACCATTCTGGAACCATTTGGGGTATTATCCAGTAATGATTAGTTAGCAATGGATTCTGGGAGTCTGACAACTTTGTTTCAGGAGACAGTTGTCAGACCTTCTGCCATCAAACAGAATGAGGGGTGAATGTGTCAACCAATTTATCAATAGACTTTAATGTACAGAACTATGATCTGATCTCTGCTGTAGACTGTGAGCCCACTGTTGGGTAGGGACTGTCTCTATATGTTGCCAACTTGTACTTCCCAAGCGCTTAGTACAGTGCTCTGCACACAGTAAGCGCTCAATAAATACAATTGATTGATTGACGCTTGATTGATTGCAAGTGCTAGTGGCAGTATAATCTGCAAACCGATCATATGTGTTCATGACACTATGATAGAGTGATGAGACACCCTCTCTGCCTTCAGAAGCGTTTCATCTAGGATCAGAAACAAGCATTAAAATGATTTTCAGATAGGTGGATGATAAGGCACTCAATACTTGAGTCATATGATATGTATGAAAGCGCTATTAGTGGCTGTGAGTTCTCAACTATGTGGTTGATGCAGAATACCTGGGTGGAATATGGTGGATAAACCTGAAGGGGAGAGGAGAAATTAAACCAGGACGGCCTCCTGGATGAGATGAGTTTTCAAAGAGGCTTTGAAAAAGGCCAGGTAGTTTGAACAAGGGTCTGTGTCCTAATGCTGGCTCTGCCACTTGTCTGCTGTGTGACCTTGGGGAAGTCACTTAACTTCTCTGTGTCTCAGTTACCTCAGGTGTAAAAAGGGGATTAAAGCTCTGAGCCCCATGTGGGACACAGACCGTGTCCAACCTAGAAACTTAGTACACTGCTCTGCACACAGTAAGCACTCAATAAATACGATTGAATGAATAAATGAAAGAACCTGAGTAGCTTATATCTATCCCAGGATTTATTACGGTGGCTGGCACACAGTAAGTGTTTAACAAGTACCATTATAAAAAAGCTATTATCTGCTATACATTGATGAGCAAAAGATTAGTAGCAGAGAGCCATGAACAAAGACTGGATTACTGCATCAGCCTCCTCTCTGATCTCCCATCCTCCTGTCTCTCTCCACTTCAGTCTATATTCCACTCTGCTGCCCGGATTATCTTTGTGCAGAAACACTCTGAGAATGTCACTCCACTCGTCAAAAATCTCCAGTGATTGTCTTCAACCTACGAATGAAGCAAAAACTCCTCACCATCGGCTTCAAGGCTCTCCATCACCTCGCCCCCTCCTACCTCACCTCCCTTCTCTCCTTCTCCAGCCCAGCCTGCACCCTCTGCTCCTCTGCCGCTAACCTCCTCACTGGGCCTCGTTCTCACCTGTCCCGCCGTCGACCCCTGGCCCACATCCTTCCCCTGGTCTGGAATGCCCTCTCTCCACACATCCGCCACACTAGATCTCTTCTTCCCTTCAAAGTCCTACTGAGAACTCACCTCCTCCAGGAGATCTTCCCAGGCTGAGCCCTCTTTTTCCTCTCCTCCTCCCCATCTCCCCTCTGCCCTACCTCCTTCTTTTCCCCACAGCACTTGTATATATTTGTACAGATTTATCACTCTATTTATTTTACTTGTACATATTTACTATTCTATTTATTTTGCTAATGATGTGCATATAGCTATACGTCTATTTATTATGATGATTTTGACACCTGTCTACATGTTTTGTTTTGTTGTCTCTCTCCCCCTTCTAGACTGTGAGCCCGTTGTTTGGTAGTGACCGGTCCCTATATGTTGCCGACTTGTACTTCCCAAGCGCTTAGTACAGTGCTCTACACAAAGTAAGCGCTCAATAAATACAGCTGAATGAATGAATGAAAAGCACAGTGAGTAGATCAGCTAAAGTGCTTAATCCCTGTGAAAAACTCTATTATTAACAAGAATTATGGGCACCTAGAAAAGTAGATTTCTGAAATGAAATCCATGTATTTCACAGGAAATGAAATCTCCTTGAGACCAAAACTTTACTGCACAATTATGGAAAGAGGTGCAGTTGCTGAGGATCACTTTGATTTCATTTCCTAGGCCAAATCTGCACTAATTAAAGTACAAAATAATGGAAGAAAATGCCTTCTCTCCTCAAAAATTTCAAAATCTTGGCTCAATCTGCCTAAGACAGAATGAAAAGGAATCCGGAACTATTTACTGAATCCTCCTGATTCTGAATATCCCTTAAAAACGTGCCTCATTATCCAGGCAACCAAAGAGAGGTCTGCTTGGTCCCCACTCTGTATCCAAGCTTTAGGTTGCAATCATGCATACGAGGTCTTTCTAGAAGATTTTATCTTCATGCTTGGTGGAGAAACCTGCTGTACAGACTGTCACTGTGTAGGAGTCCCGGGTCCTTGTCTTCTGTGCTGCTTTTACCACTTAACTGTCTCCCCCAACACCAGCATAGAGGTGAGGAAAGGCCCCAGGCCCTCATGCAGAATCAGGGTCTGGAGAAGGACTGGGGGCTGCAAACACCTTGAGAATTATCCATCAATCAAGTGAAGATGCTGATGTCAAAGTTCCTGCGCCAGGCACTGTATTAGGACTCGTGACCTATGACTAGAGTAGCATGTGCAGAGTTGGAATTGGCAAATCCCTCTCATGTATGTGTGGCATTAAAGTGAGGTACAGATTATCAATTAATCAATCAATCAATAACATTTATTGAGTCACAGCATTGCACTAAATCCTTGGGAAAGTACAATACATCAAAATTGATAGGCACATTCCTTGCCTACAAAGACCTTCCTTTCCTGTGGGAAATTTCTTGCCCACGGCCTGGAGGGGGAGACAGACATTTCAGTAAACTATGGATCTGAATATAAGTGCTGAGGGACTGAGGGTAGAGTGAATAAAGGGTACAAATCCAAGTGCAAGGATGACACAAAAGGGAAAAGGAGTACGGAAAGTGAGAGCTTAGTTGGGGAAGATTTCTTAGAGAAGATGTGCTTTCAGTAAAGCTTTGAAGGAAGGAAGAGTGACAGTCTGTCAGATATGAAGGGGGAGGAAGTTCCAGGTCAGAGGCAGAATGCATCAAGGAGTTGGCAGGGACTCTATTAAAAACATCCAACAGGGCCTATGATTTTTTAAATAGTAGAACTTTTTTTTCAATTCCCTGTAATTGGCATTTTATGTATTCCATGTCTCTATAGAGAAGCAGCGTGGCTCAGTGGAAAGAGCACGGGCTTGGAAGCCAGAGGTCATGGGTTCTAATCTTGGCTCTGCCACTTGTCAGCTGTGTGACTTTGGGCAAGTCACTTAACGTCTCTGGACCTCAGTTACCTCATCTGTAAAAATGGGGATTAAGACTGTGAGGCCCCCGTGGGACAACCTGATCACATTGTATCCCCCCAGCGCTTAGAACAGTGCTTCACACATAGTAAACGCTTAACAAATGCCATTATCATTATTATTTTGATTATATTTGTTAGGTCTTTGACACATAAATTTAAATAAAATATTAGTTAAAGCAAACTATCAGAGAGGCTCTGGTGGCTTAAAGCCAATAACAACCACTTTTAGTCTTGTGAAAGTAAATAGAAATATGGATTTTTTTTCATTTATTCAACTAACAATAGGTTCCATTCTTTAATAAGCAAAATCACTTCCTTTTCACATTTCATTTCATGTTCCTTTACCCTTCCATTTTCTTACATGAAGATTAAAGGAAGTACATTACTTGGCAATGGTAAGGATCTTTCTGAAGAGTCCCCTAGTGCTTGTGAATTAGGATCGTGATTGTGGTAACCATCGTGCAACATGGGATGATTTGACCTGTAGCCCTCACTGTTTTCATGCAGTAAAGCAAAGCATGCTCAAGTTCACATGTGTCGCTAAATTCATTCATTCATTCAAACGTATTTATTGAGCGCTTACTGTGTGCAGAGCACTGTACTAAGTGCTTGGAAAGTACAATTCAGCGACAAAAAGAGACAATCCCCGTCCACAACGGGCTCACAGTCTAGATGATTTTACATATGATCACTAGTTCTTCTCACAGAATGCTCACACGGTTATATTCGACATTCAATATAATGAATTATTATGTGTTTTCCTTCATCTCATTAATTCCTACTGCTGACCTGACTCTCCTTTAACATTAGGAAACTCCTTCGATCAGAACCGTTCTTTGTAGGGTCTCCATCACATCCTTGCCCAATATGATCTATTTAGCAATAGATCAAGGGATTCAGCATGGGGATCATGACCATGTCAAACACAGACATCATTGTGTTCACATCCATTGAGTTTTCACAGCTTGGCATCATGTTGATAAATGTGACTAAAATCAGATCTCCTCCAAGAGGCTTTCCCCGACTAAGTCCTCATTTCCTCTATTTGCCTTCTCTTCTGGGTCACTTTTGCATTTGGAACTACACATCTTAAGTACTGTGTTACTTACCCCATCCCCATGCCACAGCGCTGATATATACAGATCCTTATACTCTGCCGCTTCTCCCATCTGTAATTTAAATATCTTTCTCTCTAAGACAGTAAACTCCTTGAGGACAAGAGATCGTGTCTACCAACGTTATTGAATTGACTATAAATGTAGCTATAATTATATTTATTCTAACGATTTTGACACCTGCCTACATGTTTTGTTTTGTTATCTGTCTCCCCCTACTAGACACTGAGCCCGTTGGTGGGTAGGGACCATCTCTATGTGTTGCCGACTTGCACTTCCCAAGCGCTTAGTACAGTGCTCTGCACACAGTAAGCACTGAATAAATGCGATGGAATGAATGAATGAATGACTGTCCCATAGACGAGAGTAACAGCTAATAGGTGAGGCACACAGGTGTAGAAAGCTTTGCGTCTTCCACCTTTGGAAGACATTCTCAAGATGGAAATGAGAATACATTCATAGGAGGTGATAATCGTCCAAGATGTAATTGTGACAGTGATGCCAGCTGAAGATGACTGAAAGATCTTTGCCTTGTGGGTGTCAGAACAGGATAGTTTCAACCAGGGGTGGTGGGTGGTATCACAATAGAAGTGGTTAATTTGATTGGGTCCACAGAAGAATAAGATAAGCACACCATATGTACATTACAGAGAATTCATAAAGCTTGCAATGTAAGACACAGCAACCAATGAAGCATAAACCTTTTCAGACATAATAAGCATAGAGATGAGAGGACTAGAAATAGCAGCATATCAATCATATGCCATGATCACCAGGAGAAATCATTCAAAGACTCGAAAGGTCGCTGCCAACCAGAACTGATTGGCATAGGCAGGGTAGTAAATCATCTTCTTCTCTGATAGGAGGTTTACCAGCATCTTGGGTGTGACAGATGAGAAAAAGCACATATCTGAGAAGGACAAGTGACTAAGAAAAAAATACGTTGGAGTATGAAGTTGAGAATTGAGTCTGATTAATATAATGATGACTAGATTTCCAAACAGAGTAACAAAATGCACAACTAGGAACAATATAAAGAAAATAATTTGAAGATTAGGGTCATCTGTAAATCCTAAAAGAATGAACTCTGTCACTGCAGTATTTTTTAACTTGCCATTATTGCTTGTTGGCAGTCCGCTAAAATAAAAAGAGAGACTCAGGCAACTGACTGTATTTATTGAGCTTTACCTTAATAAGTGTTTGTGAGTGTGCAATAGATTTAGAAGAGCGGCTCCCTCTTGTTAAGAAATTTACAATCTAACAAATAAAATCAGTGAACTGCCCCGGAATCCACTGAAAGAGAGGAAGAAAGAAGCGTGGGTGATTGGAAAAATAACCGAGCACCACATAATAACACAATAGAAACGGAATGTCAGTGAAGGACATTTCACTGCAAGAAGAAAATGGAACAAGCTTCTGCTTAGAAATTCATATTCCCAGAGATTACAATACTTGAAACAGTTTTTCTTTGTATTTTGCCAAAATGTACTTTATCATCTTCATTCGGCGTGGCTTAGTAGATAGAGCATGGGCCTGGGAGTCAGGAGGTCAGAGGTCCTAATCCCGGCTCCAACATTTGTCTGCTGGGTGACCTTAGGCAAGTCACTTCGACTCTCTGGGCCTCAGTTATATCATCTGTAAAATGGAATTTGAGACTGTGAGCTCCACAGGGGACAGGGACTCTGTCCAACCCAATTTGCTTGTATCCACCACAGCCCTTAGTACAGTGCCTGTCACAGAATAAGCATTTAACTAATACCATAATTATTATTACTATTATTATTATCCTGGTCACTGGTTAAGGATTACACTGTGGAACTGTATCTGAATAATTTCTTTAAAGAGTAAAATCATCGCTTTCTCTACAGGAAATTTCAATAGAAGATTTCCTAATCTCTTCTTAAAGATCCTTCCTTCCAATGTCTATTGAATTCTTTTTTCTTGACTCTCAAATATTCTCCATCTTCATTTCTATTAAACAGTCTAAGAAAAAGTTTAGGGATTAATTCATCATCCTAGGCAGAGGGCTAGTGCGTACATCTGAAGGGTATTCGTGGCTCAGTGGAAAGAGCTCGGGATTTGGAGTCACAGGTCATGGGTTCAAATCCCGGCTCTGCAACTTGTCAGCTGTGTGACTTTGGGCAAGTCACTTAACTTCTCTGTGCCTCAGTTACCTCATCTGTAAAATGGGGATTAAGACTGTGAGCCCCCTGTGGGACAACCTGATAACCTTGTAAACTCCACAGCACTTATAACAGTGCTTTGCACATAGTAAGCACTTAGGAAATGCCATTATTATTATTATTATTTACATCATAATACAGTAAGATTTTAAATGTTTTTTGATTAACTGAAATCACCTACCTTACCTTGTGCAAAAACAAAATATAGCTCCTTTAGCTCACCAAAGGAGGTAATCTTTGAGTGACAGAGGGAAGTATATATATATATATTTTGAGCAGTGTTATGGGACTAAATCCCTGAGGCTTACCGAAAATTTCAAAATCCTGATGGGAATGGAGAGGCAGGATTGGAACCCACGACCTGACTCCCAAACTCGTGCTCTTGGCATGATGTACATATTCATCATTCTATTGATTTTATTAATGATGTTTATATAGCTATAATTCTATTTATTCTGATGGTATTGACACCTATCTACTTGTTTTGGTTTGTTGTCTGTCTTCCACCTTCTGGACTGTGAGCCCATTGTTGGGTAGGTATTGTCCCTATCTGTGGTCGAATTGTACTTTCCAAGTGCTTAGAACAGGATTCTACACACAGTAAGCACTCAATAAATACGATTGAATGAATGCATAATCATTAAAAAGTCCTTTATGCCTGCGGAGTATTGGAGAAAAAAACCAATCATACACACCTAGAATTCTCAAAGGAGTCAGTATGTTTGCTGTTGTCATAGCTGCACAAGGCAAGTGAAACCAATTATTTGGCCAAGCAGTTGGCTTCCTCTTCTTTAGGACTGTCTATACGAGCAGCGACTGGAGAAATATAGCTTGGATTTCAGGTTCTTTTAACATGTAATAATAATAATAACTGTGGTATTTGTTAGGCATTTATTATGTGTCAGGGACCGTACTAAGTTCTAGGGTAGGTACAAGCAAATTGGGTTGTACACAGTTGCTGTCCCACCTTGGGCTCCCAGTCTTCACCCCCATTTTACAGATGAAGAAACTGAGGCACAGAAAAGTGAAGTGATTTGCCCAAGGTCATCCAGCAGCCAAGTGACTGAGCTGGGATTAGAACCCAGATCCTTCTGACTCCCAGTTCCATGCTCTATCCTCAAGTCAGGCTGCTTTTCAAGTAGATCAGACCCTCTTTATTTCATTCCTAGGTTTATGCAATGAATCAATCCACTGTATGCAGAGCATTATAGTCAGGGCTTGGGATAGAACCATAGAATTAGTAGAACTAATCCCTGCCCTTGAGGATCTTACTATTTGCACCTGCCACACAAGGCTGCAAGGGTAGAGGGTTGAGAATGGAGGGAGGAGGAGCAATGGAGAGCAAGGAACGTGAAATAGGAATTGTGATGGAACCTCCTCAAACATGTTGGGCTTGAGGAAGTTTATAGAAGGATGTTTTCAGGATCTTCCTTTTAGAATTTAATACCTACTGAGGAACCAAAATTGCTTGAAAATCTGTGAGATTATTATATTCTTCAAAGTAAAATAATAATAGGAATTAGTTTAGCGTGGAGTAGAAATCGTCCTGATCAAAGAAGGTCGTTTGAGTAACAATAAGGTTTTGAAGATGGTGAGAGTAATTGTTGGATCTGAGGAGGGAGGGTGTTCCAGGCCAGAGGCATGACGTGGGCCAGTGATTGGGGCGAAATGGGTGAGATTGAGGTGCTGTGAGAAGGTCGGCATTAGAGGAGTGATTCTGTGGGCTGGATTGTAGAAGGAGAGAAGAGAGGTGAGGTAGGAGAAGCCAAGGTGATGGAGTGCTTTAAACTGTCCACTGTGTGGTTTTGGGCCAGACAATAATGATAATGATGATGATGACGATAATAATAATAATAATAAGAAGAAGAATAATAAGAATAATAAGAATAATATTTGTTAAGTGCTTACTAGGTGCCAAGCACTGTTGTAAACGCTGGGGTAAACACAAGGTAATCAGGTTTTCCCACCTGGGGCTCACAGTCCTAATCCCCATTTTACAGATGAGGGAACTGAGGCACAGAGAAGTTAAGTGACTTGCCCAAAGTCACACAGCAGACAAGTGGCAAAACCGGGATTAGAACCCATGACCTCTGACTCCCAAACCTGTACTCTTTCCACTAAGCCAAACTGCTTCACCCATGCCAGTTTCCCCAGCTGTAAAATGGGGACAATAATAACTGAACCTTACCTCACAGTGATGTTGTGGGTAGTAAATTAAAATAACTAATGTAAGGTGCTTTAGCAATCAAAACACCCAATAGAATATTTATTTTAATCTCGTCCCCTCTCGACTGTAAACTCATTTTAGGTAGGGAAGACGTCTGTTAATTCTGTTGTATTGTACTCTCCCAAGCAATTCTCTCTGCACATAGTAAGCGCTCAGTAAATTCACTCATTCAATCATATTTGTTGAGCGCTTATTGTGGGCAGAGCACTGTAATATGCACTTCGGAAGTACAAATTGGCAACGTATAGAAATGACCCCTACCCAACAACGGGCTCACAGTCTAGAAATACTATTGGTTGAATGACTGACTGCAGAAGACTTTCGCTATACTCAGTTGCCATGCGTAGTTTCGCAGAATGCCCCAGGTAAGAAATTATTTTCCTCTCCTGAAATGAAATATTTGCCATGACAGTCAATAATTAAGACTTGACAGAAAGATGAATGGGCATGGCTGTGTAGAGTTAGGAGCTGACCCTAATTGTAGAATAGGAGCAAGGAATACTGCTAGCAAGGTCACCTAGACTTGGACACTTTTAATAATAATAATAATAGTATATGTTAAGTGCTTATTTTGTGCCAAACACTGTTCTAAACGCTGGGGTAGATACAAGATTATCAGGTTGTCCCACATGGGACTTACATTCTTAATCCCCATTTTACAGATGAGGTAACTGAGGCACAGAGAAGTTAAGTGACTTGCTCAAAGTCATAGAGCAGACAGGTGGCAGAGCCGGTATTAGAATCCATGACCTCTGACTCCCAAGCCCGTGCTCTTCCCACTAAGCCATAATGTCATTCACACAAGTTCAGTTTTCATTAGCCATCAATTTAATTTTTCTCAAAGATGAGGAAAAGTGAAACACTCACTCTATTGAATAATTATGACTCTACGGTCAGTAAAGTCAGTTACAGAAATGAAGAACATGCGATGAGATGAGAGAAATGCGATATAATATAAAACAACCACACAAACTGAGAATACTGAATAAAATACAAAAAAATAAGAAATAGAAGCTAAAGAATTCTATACTGTAGTTGTAAGTAAGGATTAAATGAACATCGCTTTCTCATGTTTTTATTCTGTGCCACTTAGTTTTAGATTCTTTTCTACTTAGAATAGATTTTCTTTGATATTTTCACTCAATTATTGCCTTTATGCTTTTAGAATCTCCATTTTACTCAATGTGGTGTTTCAAGGCCATTCAGTGCCTTTTCAAAGAAAGAAAAGATCCATTCCTTTCAGATTTTGGTCCCTTTACATCAAATAATTTCTAAACCGAGAAATATTTCATTTTAAAATGAAAATGCGGCAGACAAAAAATATATTCAAAATAAATTTTGGGTCATACAGTAAGCATCTCATACATTAGTGTATAATAATAATAATACTAAAGTTATTTGTTAAGTGTTTACTATGTGTGAAGCACTTTCCTAAGTGCTGGGGGGAATAAAAGGTGATCAGATCGTCCCTTGTGAGCTCATAGTCTTAATCTGCCTTTTACAGATGAGGTAACTGAGGCACAGAGAATTGAAGTGACTTGCCCAAAGTCACCCAGCTGACAAGTGACAGAGGCAGGATTAGAACCCATGACCTCTGACTCCCAAGCTCATGCTCCTTCCACTAAGCTACACTGCTTCTCAATATTATTATTAATTTCGTTATTAACAAATATAGTCTAAATCCGTGGAACAGGGAGAACTTCATGCCGGGTATTTGGCACCCCTGAAAAGAAAAGGCTGGGTTTGATGGTTCCATTTCTAAAAAGGCTACTAAGGGAAAGATGAGTTATTAGGCCTTCAGCCAACCCTGGTTTTTACTGCGAGCTTTGTGTCTAAGCTGATCAGGGTCCTGACTGCTTCATCCTTATCCCTGTGAAACCTACCTTGGTTTTTCCTATTACTTATCCACTGATTCTCTCTCCCGTAGAAAATGAGCCCTGAGTGGCTCCGATCTGATTGTCCAACCTCTGCCTCAGGGCATAGCAAAGTGCCTGGAACACAGTATGCACAGAGAAGTGGCATGGCTTAGTGGAGAGAGCATGGGCCTGGGAGTCCGAAGGTCATGGGTTCTAATCCCTGCTTCACCACTTGTCTGATGTGTAACCTTAGGCAAGTCACTTCACTTCTCTGGGCCTCAGTTACCTCACCTGTAAAATGGGGTTTGAGACTGTGAGCCCCTGGTGCGGAGAGTGGAGAGGAAGAGAGGAGAGAAGAGGCAGAGGGAGAACCAAGGAGAGAGGGGAGAAAGAGGGAAAGAGAATGGGATAAAAGAAGGAGAGAGGAGATAGGGGGAGAGGGAGAAAGGAAGCAAACAGAGAGGAAAGAAAGAGGGTAAGAGAGAGGGTGAAAGGGGAATAGGGAAGAAGAGAGAGAAAAAGGAAGTAGAAATGAGCGAAAGAAAATGGGAAGAGCGGAAGAGAAGCTGAGCCTGAGGGGGAGGGGAGAGGGAGAAGAGAGAGGGAGAGGTGAGACAGGACGGTGAGAGTCAAGTCCTGAATTATTTTAATTTGGTCTATGGTAGGATATTTCATTTATATATAGCAAATACAGCTGAGTCCAGCCGATTAACAGTACCTGACAGAATAAAAGTAGTTGTTCTGGTCAGCAGAAAGTGGTATATCTTTACAACAGCAAGCGAATCAGGTTTGCCACAATCCTCCTAATAAATACCACAAGAATCATTATTATTATTAACATTTCAATGATGTGATGTTATCACTGTGTATGAAGACTTATGTGTATTTATCATCCCCATTACACTGTAACCTACTTGAGGGCATGGATCATGTGTGTTTCCAGTAATAATAAGTGTGGTATTTGCTAAGAACGTACACTGTATCAAGTACTTTATTAAGCACTGGGTTAGTTACAAATTAATTGAGTCCTTCCAAGTACCTTTATGCTCCTTGCTCATGTAGATACATAGAAAATTCTGTTATTAATGATGACTTCATTTGCTGCATTGTTTCAGCCAGGAGTCGGAGTAGCCATGTTTTATTACAAAGCAGTCCAGGCATGAAAATAAGTGGACTTTCATGAGCGCACCTTACAGAAATCATGGTCCAGAGTCACTCATAGAGAAGTAGCATGGCTACTTAGTAGAAGTAGCTACGGACCTGGGAGTCACAAGGACCTAGGCTTTAATCCCAGCTCTGCCACTGCTCTGCTATATGACATCACACAAGTCACTTAACTTCTCTGGGCCTCAGTTTTCACCTGTAAAATGGGGATTTAGATTGTGATCCCCATGTGGGACAGGGACTGTATCCAACCCAATTTGCTTGTAGACACCCCCAGCACTTAGAACGGGGTCTGGTAAGGGCTTAACAAATACCACAATTACATTATTCATTCATTCATTGGTATTTTGGTGTTTATTGAGTGCTTACTGTATGAAGAGCACTGATTAAGCACTTGGAAGAGTTGGTAGACAAGCTCCCTGCCTTCAAGGAGCTTACATATTAGTGGGAAACGCTCTCAGAAAAAGGTCTACAAGAAATGTAATAGACCAGGAGTGGCCAAAAGGCAATTTATAAACTACATCGTTGCTGTTTTGTATGTTCGCTTCTGCTTCATTATTTATTTTGCTGCTATGGCAGCAACAGGAGCTTGGACCAGGGTAGGGCACAGTACTACCCACAACCCCTTCCCTGGATGTCTCTCGTTTGCCACTTGTTGTCGCCCCCAGTTGCCCCTGAAATGCCAGCTGTCTGTTCTGGTTAATGAGAAGTTTTTAAACCTGCATCTCTAGGGCATATACAAAGAGAGAAGCAGCCTGACAGTGGGTAGAACATGGACCTGGGAGTCTGAAGGTCATGGGTTCTAATCCTGGCTCCACCAGATGTCTGCTGTGTGACTCTGGGCAAGTCATGTCACTTCTCTGGGCCTCAGCTACTTCATTTGTGAACTGGGGGTTAAAGGTGTGAGCCCTGTGTGGGGCAGGGACTGTGTCCAAACTGCCCGCCTTGTATTCAACCCTCCTGCTTAAACTGATTGATTGATTGACTGAGGAGAATTCTGATGTTATTCTTCATGCCCCCAGAGGAGCCAACAACAATACATGAGATTAAATTACATTTAAAGATGAATTCGTCTATTAAAATGTGATTAAATATTATTTTTAACTTCCTCAAACACAAAGAACCAGGTCCTCGATTTCTACTGTAGGTTCTCAAACTCTTAATTCAGCATACAGTTTGGATGGAGTCTCCTAGAGTGAATAATGGATAAGCCCCTCATAGAAAGTGATGCAACTGGTGTTGATGTTGATGATGATAAAACACTTCAATAAGATCCTGAGATTGGTTGTATTGGGGATCTTTACTAAGGGAAACTCTAGGCCACTCTGGCTTCCATGATTCAGAGATACATTCCTGCATGGTCCTACCTCTCCATCTCCTATCAATCAATCAACGTCTCCCTTGCCGGCACTTCCTTCCAGTGTAACCAAGTATGGGATCTGAGCACTTTGTCATGTGCTGCGCTCTGTTCCTTTGCCTCAGGCTTTCCAGTTTAACGGGTCTTTTGCAGATAATGGGGCATTTCAGTACTTCTCATGCCATAACTGAGGGATAGGTCTCTCTTCTCCTCCTCCTCATCTTCCCCTTGTCTTGTCTTAAGCCATTGAGTAGTAGTCTCCAACCCATTGCAACACCGTGGACACAACTCTCCCGGAGCACCCCATTGCAATCATTCTGATAGTGTATCCGTAGAGTTTTTTTGGTAAAAATATGGAAGTGATTTCAACCACTGCCTCTTTCCGCACAGTAAATTTGAGTCTCCACCCTTGACTCTCTCCCATGCCGCTACTGCCCAGCACAGGGGAGTTTTGACTCGAAGCAGATTGCCTTCCACTTGCTAGCCACTGCCCAATTTCGAAATGGAATGGATAGGCCTCTGCTTGACTCTCCCTCCCATAGTCGAGACTGGTAGAGGACTGGTAACTCTCCAGGTGTGACCCTAAGAGGAGCATCTTCCCCTACCTCACTCAAAAATGTCAGTTGGTCACCATGTTGATTTGCAGTCCAACTGCTGCCTTATTGGTGAAGTTACCATCCTGATGATGAAGAGAATACCTATTTCTCCTTTACCAGTAAGCAGTTGTACTTTCAGAGTAAAACCTCACCATGTCATCTTCTTTCTAGGCTCCTGGAGAGCAGAGAGTTCAGGGCCTTGAACATTCATTCAGTTGCACTTATTGAGTGCTTACTATGTGCAGAACACTATACTAAGTTCTTGGAATAGTATAACAATAAACAGACACATTCCCTGGCTAAAGTGATCTCTCAGAGAAGAGGAGCATTAAAGCTAGTCAGTGTTTCTGTACCCAAAGTTATTTAGTCATTTTCATTCATTCCAAGGATGGAGAAAAGATTACAAAATGGAGGAAAAAGGGCAGTTCAAACGAGACAAGTGAAACGATTTCTTATTTATTGTGCAAGTTAAATTAATGTTTTAAAGAAATTTGAAAGAAAATAATTCAATGGCATGTTTACTAGCAGAATGAAAAATTTTCGTGACTCAAAAATTATATGTTTGCTCTATATGATTACATCAGCTGAAACATCCCAGGTTCTTTTAAGTGAATCTTAAATAATTATTTTTCCATTTTTGTTCATGTAGTACCACTTTAAAATGAATGTTTTATGGGAATTCACACTAATTTACTGACTCTACCCAATGTGGAAACCCTAAAAAGAGTTTACCTTACCAGATAAAGAAATAGTCCCTTTCGATCTGTACCACACATTTAAAGCAGTTGAAAGTACTTTTGTGATCCACATCATCCATCCTACAGATAGTATCTTACAACACATAAAGAATTGTCTCTCTAAGTAATGCAGAAGGGTCATCATTTTGCAAGTTGGTTTATCTCCTGGCTCCGTTTCCTGCCTGCTGGGTGACCTTGGTCAAGTCAATTAACTTCTCTGTGCCTCAGCTTTCTCATCTACTACTACTACTCTCCCATCCTTCCCAGCAGTATTCTCAGAGAAGCTCTCATCCCTCCTCTCAAGTGCTACTCCGGCCACCTGTGCTTCTGACCCCATTCCCTCTCATCTCATGAAATCTCTCGCTCCATCCCTTCTCCCCTCCTTAACTTCCATCTTCAACCGCTCACGCTCCACTGGTTCCTTCCCCTCTGCCTTCAAACATGCCCATGTCTCTCCCATTCTAAAAAAACCCTCTCTTGACCCCACGTCACCTTCTAGTTATCGCCCCATATCCCTCCTACCATTCCTTTCCAAACTCCTTGAACGAGTTGTCTACATGCGCTGCTTCCAGTTACTCAACAACAACACTCTCTTCGACCCCCTCCAGTTTGGCTTCCATCCCCTACATTCCACGGAAACTGCCCTCTCAAAGGTCACCAATGACCTCCTGCTTGAAAAATCCAATGGCTTATAAACTATACTAATCCTCCTTGACCTCTCAGCTGCTTTCGGCACTGTGGACCACCCCCTTCACCTCAACACGCTATCCGACCTTGGCTTCAGACTCCGTCCTCTCCTGCTTCTCCTCTTACCTCTCCGGTCGTTCATTCTCAGTCTCTTTTGCAGGTTCCTCCTCCCCCTCCCATCCCCTTACTGTAGGGGTTCCCCAAGGTTCAGTGCTTGGTCCCCTTCTGTTCTCGATCTACAAGCACTGCCTTGGTGACCTCATTCGCTCCCATGGCCTCAACTATCATCTCTATGCTGATGACACCCAGATCTCCATCTCTGCCTCTGCTCTCTCCCCCTCTCTCCAGGCTCGCATCTCCTCCTGCCTTCAGGACATCTCCATCTGGATGTCTGTCCGCCACCTAAAACTCAACATGTCCAAGACTGAACTCCTTGTCTTCCCTCCCAAACCCTGCCCTCTCCCTGATTTTCCCATCTCTGTTGACGACACTACCATCCTTCCCGTCTCACAAGCCCGCAACCTTGGTGTCATCCTCGACTCCGCTCTCATTCACCCCTCACATCCAAGCCGTCACCAAAACCTGCCGGTCTCAGCTCCGCAACATTGCCAAGATCTGCCCTTTCCTCTCCATCCATACCGCTACCCTACTCGTTCAAGTTCTCATCCTATCCCGTCTGGACTACTGCATCAGCCTTCTCTCTGATCTCCCATCCTCGTGTCTCTCTCCACTTCAATCCATACTTCATGCTGCTGCCCGGATTGTCTTTATCCAGAAACTCTCTGGGCAGGTTACTCCCCTCCTCAAAAATCTCCAGTGGCTACCAATCAAGCTGCGCATCAGGCAGAAACTCCTCACCCTGGGCTTCAAGGCTCTCCATCACCTCGCCCCCTCCTACCTCACCTCCCTTCTCTCCTTCTACAGCCCACCCCACACCCTCCACTCCTCTGCCGCTAATCTCCTCCCCGTACCTCGTTCTCGCCTGTCCCGCCATCGACCCCCGGCCCATGTCATCCCCCGGGCCTGGAATGCCCTCCCTCTGCCCATCCGCCAAGCTAGCTCTCTTCCTCCCTTCAAGGCCCTACTGAGAGCTCACCTCCTCCAGGAGGCCTTCCCAGACTAAGCCCCTTCCTTCCTCTCCCCCTCGTCCCCCTCTCGATCCCCCCATCTTACCTCCTTCTCTTCCCCACTGCACCTGTATATATGTATATATGTTTGCACATATTTATTACTCTATTTATTTATTTATTTATTTTACTTGTACATATCTATTCTATTCATTTTATTTTGTTAGTATGTTTGGTTTTGTTCTCTATCTCCCCCTTTTAGACTGTGAGCCCACTGTTGGGTAGGGACTGTCTCTATGTGTTGCCAACTTGTACTTACCAAGCGCTTAGTACAGTACTCTGCACACAGTAAGTGCTCAATAAATACGATTGATGATGATGATGATGATCTGTAAAATTGGGATGCAGTGCCTGTTCTTCCTCCTACTTAGAGTTCAAGCCCCAGGTTGGACAGGAACGTTTTAAAAAATTTGTGTTTGTTAAGTGCTTACACCATGCCAGACACTGTACTAAGCACTGGAGTAGATATAAGAAAATCAGGTTTGACAAAATCAATGTCCCACATGGGGCTTACTATCTTAATTCCCATTTTACACATGAGGTAATTAAGGCACAGAGAAGTTAAGTGATTTGCCCAAGGCCACACAGCAGACGAGTGGTGGAGCCAGAATTAGAACCCAAGTACTGGTAATTTGCAGGCCTGTGTTCTATCCACTAGGCCATGGAACTGTGTCTGACCTGTTTGTCTTGTGCTTAGAACAACTGTGTCTGACCCAAGTCCTTAGAACAACCAATCAGTGAATCATTGGTGTTTATTGAGCACTTAATGCATGCAGAGCACTGTACTAAGTACTCAGAGAATATTAATCAATCAATCAGTTCTGTCTGTTGAACGTGTATCTATCCTAGTGCTTAGAACAGTGCTTGACACATAATAAACACTTAACGAATACCATAAAAAATCAATAGCATTTATTGAGCCCTTACTGCTTGTAGAACACTGAACCAAGCCATATTAAGTGCTGTACTAAGCATTAAGAGTACAGTACATCAGAGGTGGTAGACACATTCCCTGCCCACAGCAAGCTTGCAATGTACAGAACAGTGCTTGGCACATAATAAATGCTAAATGATTACCATTGTTATTATTATTATTATCATCATTAATTAAATACCCTGGAATTCACAGACGTTGAGAATATTGTTTCCATTATGCTTTCTGACTAGAACTGCCCAAAGTAAATCCCTTTGATACCAAATGTCCTTTTCAAAGCTTCCTTCTCTTCCTTGTTCTTCAGGCTGTAGATCAGTGGGTTCAACTTGGGGATCAATACCATTTGAACATGGACACAACTTTCGTCTGATCCATTGAGTATCTGGATTTGGGCAGCGTATAAATGAATGCTGAAGACCCGTAGAATGGAGTAACTGTGGTCAAATGGGAGGCACAAGAGAAAGCTTTCCCATGCCCCACAGACGATTTTATTCCAAGAATGGCCGACATAACATATAGGTAAGAAGCAATTATGATCGCCAATGTGGACAGAATTAGAAGGGCGGCGAAAGATGAGGGAATTATTTTAACAAGTGACGTGTCAGAACAGGAAACAGTGGCGGGAAATCACAGAAAAAAATTATTGATCACATTGGGCCCACAGAAGAATAATCTGAATAAATTACTTGTAAATATGAAAGCAGTTAACAAACTTTCTAGGTGTGAGACCACTACCATAAGGAGACAGAATCTCTTAGACATAATTGTCGGGTAAGCCAGTGGTTTGCAGATGGCCACATATCGATCATAAGCCATCACGGCCAAGAGGAGGCACTCAGCAGGCCCAACAATACTAGCGATAAAGAACTGCACAGCACACCCCCATAGGAAATACTTTTCTTCTCGATTAGTGAGTTCTCAAGTAATTTTGGAGTGGCAGTTGAGGAGATACACATGTCTGTGAAGGATAAATGACTAAGGAAAAAATACATGGGGGTGTGGAGGTGGGAATGAATCCTGATTAACAAGATGATTCTACCGTTCCCCAACAGGGTGACAGCATAGGTTACTAGAAATAGCCCAAAGAGGATAACCTGAGCCACTGGATCACTTGTTAGTCCAAGAAGAATGAATTCCACCATAGCGGTCTGATTTATACCAGCCAATTATCAGCCATGTCTCCTTTGAGGAAAGAATCCTTCAGACTAAATTAGAATGCAGTAGCATGGAAGGAATCCAAAGTTCATAAGGAGGTTTCCAGAATGAATAAAAACAAAACAGTGGAGAGGATTTAGCAGCAAGGAAGAAAATCCACAACTCGTAGGAACACTTCCAGAAAGAATAAAAGCAAAAAGATGGAGGAAACTTAGTAGCAAGAGCAGCATTAAAAGGAAAATAACTAGAAAAATATCAGTAAACAAGATAAAATTCCAATCAACCAATTAATCAGTGGTATGCACTGAACCCTCCCTGTGTGCAGATGATGTAATAATAATTATGGTATTCGTTAAGGACTTAATATGCACCAAACACTGTTCTAAGCACTGGGGTAGATACAAAGTAATCAGGTTGTTCCATGTGGAGCTCATGGTCTTCATCCTTATTTTACAGATGAGGTAACTGAGGCACAGAGAAGTTAAGTGACTTTCTCAAAGTCACCTTACTAAACACTTGGTAAAGCACAAAAGGGTAAATAGACACGCTCCCTACACTCAAAGCTGACCCCATCAAAATGCTCTGCTCCTTCATGACTCTCAGTCTCACTTTGCTCAGAGAATAAGGCATGATAAGGAGGTGTGGAATTGTGGGATTTAGTTAATGATGTGCTGATGGTTAAAGCATAACAGAAGAAGGCAAAGTAACTAAATAATTAAGTGACAATAGCTTCTATGAATACATTTCACTACTTAAAAGTACATTAAATTATATTAAACTCAAGTTTTCAAAAAAAAAAAGGTCCAAGGATAATATTTGACTTCAGAACTGTGCCTGCAGGGTCAGTTGAATAGGATGATCTCAGAACTGCAATCTTCATCTCCATAGAATTGGGGATGCTTTCTTTAGAAAAACAAAGAAGAAACCCACATGAACCACCTAGAGTCCATGTTCAGGCAAAAAAGATCAAGATAACTTGCTGTAAACACAATGGAGCATTGGCCATTGGGTAAATATTTAATCAGATTTACCAAAAGATTCCCCACCCATCTATAACTCAGTCAGCATTTCTGTACATCAGAGCTATTCCTGGATTAGTAATGGAGAAACCCCATCCACTGGATCAATTAGGCATCTTAAGCAATTAAAATAAGTCTAATAAATCAATTTCTGGGAAGCCTCTGAAATACTGACCCTATTTGATTCATAGCAAGGGAACCATCATCAGGAGCTCCAAGAGGATTGAAAAGGAACTACCCAGATGTGTGTATATTAGGTTCTGTGTTGCACTGTGACTGAATCCCAAAGGCATAATGGTATCCTCAGTGCTATTCTCAGAATAAGCAATAGAATCAATCAATCAATCAATCATATTTATTGAGCGCTTACTGTGTGCAGAGCACTGTATTAAGCGCTTGGGAAGTACAAGTTGGCAACATATAGAGACAGTCCATACCCAACAGTGGGCTCACAGTCTAGAAGGGGGAGACAGAGAAGAAAACCAAACATATTAACAAAATAAAATGATAGAATAGATATGTACAAGAAAAATAAATAAATAAATAGAGTAATAAATATGTACAAACATATATACATATACACAGGTGCTGTGGGGAAGGGAAAGAGGTAAGACGGGGGAGATGGAGGGGGGACAAGGGGGAGAGGGAGGAGGGGGTTCCGTATAGGAAGGCCTCCTGGAGGAGGTGTCTCTCAGTAGGGTCTTGAAGGGAGGAAGAGAGCTAGCTTGGTGGATGTGCGGAAGGAGGGCATTCCAGGCCAAGGGGATAACGTGGGCCGGAGGTCGACCGTGGGACAGGTGAGAACGAGGCACGGTGGGGAGATTAGTGGCAGAGGAGTGGATGGTGTGGGCTGGGCTGTAGAAGGAGAGAAGGGAGGTGAGGTAGGAGGGCGCGAGGTGATGGAGAGTCTTGAAGCCGAGGGTGAGGAGTTTCTGCCTGATGCACAGATTGATTGGTAACCACTGGAGATTTTTGAGAAGGGGAGTAACATGCCCAGAGCGTTTCTGGACAAAGACAATCCGGGCAGCGGCGTTTGAAGTGGATTGAAGTGGGGAGAGACACGAGGATGGGAGGTCAGAGAGGAGGCTGATGCAGTAGTTCAGACGGGATAGGATGAGAGCTTGAATGAAGCTAGATAGATAGATAGAATGAATTCCCTTCATCCCTTCATTCCCTTTATTTCCTTCACAGAAGTGATGGGAAAAAAGAATCCCTCAAACCTTATGATATTTTTAACTGGTTACCAAGAAGATTTTTTGCAGAGGATACCAGAGAGGAAAGGATACTTCTCTTTCGGATAGAAAGTTAGCACCTATTGAATTAAATTTAGGTCCTGGGGAGGCTGCTCGCTGTTTGTATTTGTGTTTGTGATGTGCCTCATTTGCTCTTATTGGGTTATTTCAGACGGTTGCTTGGTTATTTTGTTGGCTTTTGTGAGCTGAACCTTTCTATATGTGGGGCTTCTCCCAACCTAGATTGCAACGTCACTGAAGACGGCACTACCATCCTTCATGTCTCACAAGACTGCAACATTCGTGTCATCCTCGACTTCGCTCTCTCATTCACCCCACACATCCAATCTGTCACCAAAACCTGCCGGTCTCACCTCCCCAACATTGCCAAGATCTGCCCTTTCCTCTCCATCCAATCCGCTACCTTGCTGGTTCAATCTTCTAGACTGTGTGTCCACTGTTGGGTAGGGACCGTCTCTATACGCTGCCAAGTTGTACTTCCCAAGCGCTTAGTACAGTCCTCTGCACACAGTAAGCGCTCAATAAATGTGATTGAATGAATGAATGAATCTCTCATCTGATCCCTACTGGATTACTGCATCAGCCTCCTCTCTGATCTCCCATCCTCCTGTTTCACTCTACTTCAGTCTATACTTCACTCTGCTGCCCGGATTATCTTTGTTCAGAAGTGCTCTGGGCATTTTCCTCCCCTCCTCAAAAATCTCCAGTGGCTGCCTGTCAACCTACAAATCAAGCAAAAGCTCCTCACCCTCGGTTTCAAGGCTCTCCATCACCTCGCCCCCGCCTATCTCACCTCCCTTCTTTTCTTCTACAGCCCAGGCTGCACCCTCTGCTCCTCTGCCGCTAACCTCCTCACTGTACCTCGTTGTCGCCTGTCCCGCCGTCGAACCCCGGCCCACGCCCTTCCCCTGGCCCAGAATGCCCTCCCTCCACACATCCGCCAAGCTAGCTCTCTTCCTCCCTTCAAAGCCTTACTGAGAGTTCACCTCCTCCAGGAGGCCTTCCCAAACTGAGACCCCTTTTTTCTCTCCTCCCCATCCCCCAACCCTACCTCTTTCCCCTTCCCACAGCATTTGAATATATTTGTACAGATTTATCACTCTATTTATTTTACTTGTACATATTTACTATTCTATTCATCTTGTTAACGATGTGCGTATAGCTATAATTCTATTTGTTCTGACGATTTTGACACCTGTCTACATGTTTTGTTTTGTTGTCTATCTCCCCTTCTAGACTGTGAGCCCGTTGTTGTGTAGGGACCGTTTCTCAAGATCACAGAGCAGCCCTTCTCACCTTGTACAGCCGAGCCTGCACACTCCGCTTCTGGTGCTAACCTTCTCAACGTGCCTCGATCTCGCCTATCCCACCTTTGACCCATGGCCCACGTCCTACCTCTGTCCCGTAACGCAGTCCCTCCTCAAATCCTCCAAAAGATCACTCTTCCCCCCCTTAAAGCCCTACTGTTGGCTCACCTCCTCCAAGATGCCTTCCCAGACTAAACCTCCTTTTCCTCAGCTCCCCCTTCCATCTGCATCACCTCAACTCACTCCCTTTGCTCTCCCCCCTCCCTACCACACAGCACTCACGTATTTATGTATATATGCATAATTCTATTTATGCCTGTATACTTGTATTGATGTGTACGTATCTGTAATTTTATTTATTTACACTGATGCCTGTTTACCCTCTTTTGCCCTACCTCCTTCTCCTCCCCACAGCACTTGTATGCATTTGTACAGATTTATTACTCTATTTACTTTACTTGCACATATATACTACTCTATTTTGTTAATGAGGTCCATATAGCTATAATTCTATTTATTCTGATGGCTTTGACACCTGTCTACATGTTTTGTTTTGTTGTCTGTCTCTCCCTTCTTGACTGTGAGCCCGTTGTTGGGTAGGGACTGCATCTTTATGTTGCCGACTTGTATTTCCCAAGGGCTTAGTACAGTGCTCTGCACACAGTAAGCGCTCAATAAATACGATTGAATGAATGAATGAATGAATACCTCATTTCCGGCACCTGCTCCTCTATTTATTTCCATTTTTTTTGGTTCCCCGAGGCCTGTAACTAATCTGACTCTCACTGTGGATTTTATCAGCTTTGCCTCCAGGTTCAGTGGAATTGAATTACCTCAGCAATGCATAGGTCAACTTACTAAAATCGTGGATACTCTGTTGAAATAATCGAGAAACCCATGGACAACCACGTATAGTCCCTGCCCTGGTTAACATGACTAGGCAACTAGCAATAAACACAATGGGAACATTGACCTTTAAATTCATCCCCCTAACTACTCTATCTCCCGAATCATTGCAAGGTGGCATGAAATAGTGGACAGAGCATGAGGGCCTGAAAGTCAGAAGGTCATGGGTTCTAATCTCAGCCCATCACTTGTCAGCTGTGTGACTTTGGGCAAATCACTTCACTAACCTATGCCTCAGTTACCTCATCTGTAAAATGAGGAGTGATACTGTGAACCCTCCATGGAAGAGGGACTGTATCCAACCTGATTTGCTTGTATCCACCACAGCACCTAGTACAGTGCCTGACATGTGGTAAGTGCTTAACAAATACCATTATTATTATTGTTTCACCAAAGCTCCAGGAGGATTAAAAGAGAACCACCAAGACATGGGTATATGAGGTTCTGTGTTGTATAGGAACTGAATTCCAAAAGCATAATGATGTCCTCAATGTTATTTTCAGAATAAACAATAAAATGAATAACCTTTTAATACCTAACAATCAAAACCCTCAATACCACCTATAATTACCTTCTGGAAAGAAGAGGACGGAACTCCAGATGGTTTGTAACTGGACTGAAGACCCACTTGTATTTCGTTTGACATATTTGGGGGTTGACTGTCTGAAGCTCAGCTGTATTCCCAGGTGCCACCTGAGTCACAAGTATACAAAATCCCTGTAGATTTTAGAAGATCTGGGAATGATGTAAGTTAAATTTTGTGTTTATTTGGCTTGCCTTCATTTGATTGCCCTTTTCTTTAGGCCTGAAATCAAAAGTCATTTAGAGAATTTAATGTTGGGGTCTTTATCAGATGACTTTATATTAATTTATTGTTCGGGTAAGGTAAGGAAGCAAAATGCATTAGAGTGGGCTGCCCAGGTGGATTTTGGTGGATAATGTAATTGGGGATACAGCCGGCTAGTGCCTTTCTAAACTATCTTACATTCCTGCATGTAGGAGAGATGAGGGAAGTACATATTTAAGTGGACAAAGGACCCCTCTCCTTTTAATCCCCTTTAATTATCAAACCAGAGTGAGCTGCCAGAAGAGTTTGGGATTGTTTCTTGCCCAGGTGGGTAACCCAGACTGGATGGAAGGACATGGAAGGAGAGAGAAGGAAGCCACTTCTCCCATCACACTCTGGGGTTATCTTACACGCATTTCCCTTACCTCAGGAAAACAAAATGTGCTCCATTGCGTGTGGCCAACACAGAGGCCTGTTTCAGGTATAATGTCAGAGTGAGTGAAGGGAAAGGTGGAGAAGGGAAGAATATTAAAGGAGCTCCATTGTGGAATGAGTACATTTTGGACATGTGTCATGTGGGTTTCATTTATATCAGTTCAATTATGAGTTCCCCAAGAAAACCAGAGTGCCTAAAGACTGCTAAAATCCAAACAAAATGCTGAGTAAAGTCCCAAATTGTCACAGTATCTCAGTGACATGTGAAGCATCGGGGTTAAGGGGAGGACTTAAAAGGAACTGGGGTCAGAAAGTGATCTGGGCCACTTCCATAAATATCAATTTGTTGCCATAGATTATTAATGTTTCCTCCCGCAGATTCTGATTGGAAAGCAATATTTAACACACTTTCCTCTGGACAACAGCATCAAATTCTATTTAAAAAACATTTGATTATAAGGGGAAACCACTGAAATTAAATAAAGAAATTATAAAAAAAATGATATCTTAGAGATATGTGCTTAAGCAGGATAGGGAGATTTGACAGCCAGCAGTCAGAGCAATCTTTTTGCTCCGTGATATACGGAAAAACTATGTCTTCCCAGTCGATTTTAATTGTTGGTTTTCACTTGGTAATTAGCCCTTCGGCAACCCTGTGGCACTCCCAGGCATGTGAACACTCCATTTGTAACAGTACCATATCGAAACATCACCAACGATAGTATTTATTGAGCGCCTATTTTCTGCTGAGTGTTTTATTAAGTGCTTGGGAGAGTACAATGCAACAAAGTTGGTAGACAGCTTCCTTGCCCACATCAAACAGAATTGTCATAGGCTCTTGTAATTTCAATTTTTAATGAGCCAATCATTGTAATTCTCTGGTCTTGAAGATATATTTGTATGGCTGGTTGACATGAGGTTCAGTACATAGTACAATTCTTAACCACTGATGGTTTCATCTCCAACTCAAACTTATGTCATGAAAACATTTACAGTACACTAAATTCTGTAATTAAAGCATGATTCATGCCCCTAGACTACTACAAGCTATGTTGGTATTCCTTCTTATTATTCTCAGTATTGTAGAAATGGCAGTGGTGATGAAAAAGGAAAGAAGATCCATTATTCTGGATAATATTCAATGTCATTAAAATATGGCTTTTTCTAAGATTTGATTTCTTTAATCCAAACCGTCATCATGATTAAGAAAACCTATGAATCACCTTTCCCGGGGCCTCCTTAACATCCTTGTTCCTCAGGCTGTAGATCAGCAGGTTCAACATGGGGATTATAATGGTGTTGATCACAGACACCACTTTGTTCTGATGGATTGAGTAACTGGAATTGGGCAACACATATATGAAAGTGATGGTCCCGTAGTACAGAGTGAGTGGGAGGTACAAGTGGAGAAACCTTTGTGTCTCCCTTCCCTTGAGTTCATTCTCAGGATTGTCAAGACGATGCATACATAAGAAATGACTATGACAAGCATGGTCACCGCTATTATTGACCCCGAGGAGACAGAAGGGATGATTTTAATATCTGAAATGTCCGAACAAGAAAGCTTCAACAGTGGAGCAAAGTCACAGAAAAAGTGGTTTATCTGATTAGGCCCACAGAAATACACATTTAAGAAGCAACTGGTAAACGTCCAACCATTCACACGGCCACCAATGTAGGAAGCAACTACGAGCAGGATGCAAACTTTGTCAGACCTTTTGCCCGAGTAGAGCAGTGGGCTACAGACAGCCACGTATCGGTCGTAAGCCATAGCTGCCAGCAAGAAGCACTCGGTCGTCCCAAAAGTCACCACAGAACGCAGCTGAGCAATACAACCGGCCAAAGGTATGGTGTGGAGATCAGTCAAGAAGTTTCCAAGCATTACTGGTGTTACACAGGAGGAATACTCAATATCAACAGCAGCCAAATGGCTGAGGAAGAAGTACACTGGGGTATAAAGTTTGGTATTGACCCTAATTAACATGATGATGCTGAGATTTCCCATTAAAGTCACAACATAGATCCCCAGGAATATCACAGAGAAGACAGCCTGAAGGGAGGCATCACCTGTTAACCCCAAAGGAATGAATTCCGTTAAGGTGCTGTGTTTTCTGCCACCCATGAGGTATTCTAGAAATAGTTTATGTTGAGACAAAAGGGGACCTCAATTCAGGGAGAGATCAACAAGGCAAATATTGAACTGTTTCCCTTGACGATTCCTACTGATTTAAAAGTTGTGCTTGTCAGACTCAGGGAGGCACATGTGGAATATTTTTCTCTGTTCCACAGAGATCATGCAGGTACTCTGAAGAGGTCTGAAAACAGAAAAAAAAATTAAATTTCATATTGCAATATTGAAACTAAAAGTCATTAGTTTTTTTCTGTCCACAAATTTTAAATTGTTTGCTTTTTTATAAGGCATTTATTAAGGGCTTACTATGGGCAAAGCACTGTTCTAAGCGCTGGGGAGGATACAAGGTGATCAGGGTGTTTCATGTGGGGCTCACAGTCTTCATCCCCATTATACAGATCAGGGAACTGAGGCACAGAGAAGTGAAGTGACTTTCTCAAAGTCACACAGCTGACAACTGGCAGAGTCTGGATTTGAACCCATGACCTCTGACTCCCAAGCCCGGGCTCTTTCCACTGAGCCACGCTACTTCCCTTGGATAAATCAATCAAGCAATCAATGGTATTTATTGAACTCCGTGTGCATAGAAATATAATAAGCATTTCAGGAAAATACCAAAGAATACAGTCTGCAGCGGGAGACAGCTATTAAAATAAGTTACAGACAGGAAAAATAATTAATTTAAGGGTATTCACATAGGTGCTTCAGGGCTAAAGTATCAATGTGATTAATTTAATTTAATTATGAGGTATGACTCCAAATACATATTAAAGAGAATTAATAGACGTAATTTACTTCCCACCCCTTTCATTCATTCAGTCAGTCAGTCAATCATATTTATTGACCTCTTACTATGTGCAAGAGCACTGTGCTAAGAAACGGGAGAGTAGATTACAGCAATGAACACATTCCCCCACCAAAGAGAGCCCACAGTTTAGAGGGGGAGACAGACATTAATATAAGCAGTGTGGCTCAGTGGAAAGAGCCTAGGGAGTCAGAGGTCATGGGTTCTAATCCCGAATCTGCCATTTGTCAGCTGTGTGACTTTGGGCAAGTCACTTAATTTCTATGTGACTCAGTTACCTCATCTGTAAAATGAGGATGAAGGCTGTAAACCCTATGTGGGACAACCTGATCACCTCGTATCCACCCCAGCACTTAGAAGTGCTTAACAAATGTCATCATTATTATAAACACTTAGTGCAGTGCTCTGCACACAGTAAGCGCTCAATAAATACGATTCAATGAAGAAATAAATAAATTACAGATGTGCACATAAGCGCTGTTAGGTTGGGGGTGGGGGAGGTATTCCCTTATTGCTCCTTGACTTGCTCCCTTATTTGTTTGATGCGGAGGTGAATGGGAAGCCACTGACATTTCCTGCAGAGTGGGAAAATATGGTCTGAATGTTTTTGTAAGAAAATGATCCAGACTGCAGGATGAAGTTGGTCTGGAGTTGAGAGAGACAGGAGACCGGGACGTCAGCAAGGGAGGGTGATACTATAATCAGAATGGGATAGGTTAAATTCTTGGATTAAAAGTGGTAACGGTTTGGATGGAGAGGAAAGTCTCCGCTTCTCAGAAGAAAGAGGACCGAAGACTGAAACCCTTGTGGTGGTGATGGTATTCGTTAAGGGCTTACTATGTGCCAAGCACTGTTCTAAGTCACTGGGGTAGATACAAGGTAATCAGGTTGTCCCACATGGGGCTCAGAGTCTTTTTACAGATGAGATAACTGAGGCACAGAGAAGTTAAGTGACTTGCCCAAAATCACACAGCTGACAAGTGGCAGAGTCGGGATTAGAACCCATGACCTCTGACTTACGAGCCAGGACTCTTTCCACTAAGCCTCACTTGCTTCTCAGACACATGAATACAGAGTCATAACTGTAAGGATAGTTTGGATGGAGGATTGATGAATCAGAGGCAGACAATATGCCCCTTCAGACAATAATTACTTATGGATGGGGCTAGTCATAATAAATAATAATGATGGCATTTGTTAAGCAATTACTATGTGCAGAGCACTGTTCTTAGCGCTGGGGAAGATACAACGTGATCAGGTTGTCCCCAACTGGGGCTCACAGTCTTAATCCCCATTTTACAGATGAGGGAACTGAGGCACAGAGAGTTAGGTGACTTGTCCAAAGTTACACAGCTGACAATTGGCAGAGCTGGAATTTGAACCCATGACTGCTGACTTCCAAGCCCATGCTCTTTCCGTTGAGCCATGCTGCTTCTCAATGCAAGTCAGGCTTGGCTTTAAGTTACCAGTTCCTTAGTGTGTATCATCCCTTGGCCAGTTCTCAAGGTATAACAATTTTAATAATTTTCTTTTACACACTTTTAGCATATTCATTTGTTCCGCAAATTATTAACGTTCACATTTTATAAGGTTAATGCAGTATACAAGCCCTTCCCTGAGAAAAGTATTTTGTCCACATTGGCAATTTCTTTCGTTTACTAGTAATACACGAATCAACCAAGAGGTTGGACATTTCTGAATTCTTCTAAATTTTGCCCTTTCCCTCACTAGGACTGGGTGCTTTGAAGTGGAGGTTTCTTCCCCCCCGCCCCATGTGGAATTGGACTGTATCCAACCTGATTTAACCCCAGGGCTTTGTATAGTGTTTGGGCACCTAGTATGCACTTAATAAATACCACCATTATCATTATTATTAGGGTCTTAGACCCCGTCAATTGGCTGGCTTCTGTGACTGCTTCCCAATTTGGTTAGTGGCATGCCAGATTAACCATCCAAGTCTACAAGCTGTTGGACTGCATTTTTTCGGTGACTTTCCAATTTATTCAAGTGACATATTGGACTAAGAAGTGTTATTGCTTGATCTCTGGCCCCAGTCCATCTTTTTCAAGAGAGGTACTGAAATGTGAGCAGGATGATATCTCTTGTGGGTAGAATCCTTAATGAATAAATTACTGAACTATATCAGTGGTGTGGGGCTGAGGGTGGGGTACTAATCAAGTGCTTACAGGGTACAGATGGAAGTGCATAGGTGATGCAGAAAGAAGAGGGAGTGAGAGGAAATGGGGCCTTGGTTAGCGAAGGCCTCTTGGAGAACAAGGATTTTAACAAAGTTTTTGAAGGTGGGAACGGTAGTGGGCTGGCATATACAGGAGTGAGGGAGTTCTAGGTCAAAAGGGAGAAATGGGAAACGGGCAAGGAGTGAGATAGAAGAAATTGAGACACAGTGAGCCAGCTGTCTCTACGAGAGAAAAGTGTACAGGCTCAGCTGTGGTAGGAAATCAGTGAGGTTGAGAAGCTGGAGGCAAGCTGTTTGAATGCTTTAGAGGCAACGGTAAGGAGTTTCTGTTTGATATGAAGGTGGATGAGTAACCATTAGAGGTTCTTGAAGAATATGGGGAGGCATGGACTCTCATTTTCTTCAGAAAATTATCCTAGTAGCAGAGGAAAATATGGACTGTAGTGGGGAGAAACAGGAGGCGGGGAGGTCAGTGAGGAGGCTGATGCAGTAGTCAATGCAGGGTATGATAAGTGCTTGGATCAACTGTAATAGCAGCTTGGATGGGAGAGGGAAGGATGGATTATAGGGATTTTGTGAAGGCAGAGCTGATAGGCTGAATATATACATTGAATGAGAGAGATGAGTTGAGGATAATGCCAAGATTATGGGAGGGGTGAGATCAGGAGGATAGTGGCATTATCTACAGTAATGGGAAGGACAGGGTTTGAGTGGGGAAGATGAGGAGATCTATTTTGGACAGCTTTTAGTTTGAGGTAATAATAATAATGACGATGGCATTTATTGAGCGCATACTATATGCAAAGCACTGTTCTAAGGGCTGGGGAGGTTACAAGGTGATCAGGTTGTCCCACGGAGAGCTCACAGCCTTAATCCCCATTTTACAGACGAGGTAACCGAAGCACAGATAAGTTAAGTGACTTGCCCAAAGTCCACACAGCAGACAAGTGGCAGCATCAGGATTTGAACCTATGACCTGTGCTTCTGACCCCATTCCCTCTCACCTCATAAAATCTCTCGCTTCATCCCTTCTCCCCTCCTTAACTTCCATCTTCAACCGCTCACTCTCCACTGGTTCCTTCCCCCTCTGCCTTCAAACAGGCCCATGTCTCTCCCATCCTAAAAAAACCCTCTCTTGACCCCACCTCACCTTCTATTTATCGCCCCATATCCCTCCTACCATTCCTTTCCAAACTCCTTGAACGAGTTGTCTACACGCGCTGCCTAAATTCCTCAACAAAAACTCTCTCCTCGACCCCCTCCAGTCTGCTTCCGTCCCCTACATTCCACGGAAACTGCCCTCTCAAAGGTCACCAATGACCTCCTGCTTGCCAGATCCAACGGCACATACTCTGTCCTAATCCTCCTCGACCTCTCAGCTGCCTTCGGACACTGTAGACCACCCCCTTCTCCTCAACACGCTATCTCAACCTTGGCTTCACAGACTGCGTCCTCTCCCTGGTTCTCCTCTTACCTCTCCGGTCGTTCTTTCTCATTCTCTTTTGCAGGCTCCTCCTCCCCCTCCCATCCTCTTACTGTGGGGGTTCCCCAAGGTTCAGTGCTTGGTCCCCTTCTGTTCTCAATCTACACGCACGTCCCTTGGTGACCTCATGCGCTCCCACGGCTTCAACTATCATCTCTACGCTGATGACACCCAGATCTAGCATCTCTGGCCCCTGCTCTCTTCTCTCCCCTCTCTCCAGGCTCGCATCTCCTCCTGCTTCAGTGACATCTCCATCTGGATGTCTGCCCGCCACCTAAAGCCTCAACATGTCGAAGACTGAACTCCTTTGTCTTTCCCTCCCAAGGACCTTGTCCCTCTCCCTGACTTTCCCATCTCTGTTGACGGCACTACCATCCTTCCCGTCTCACAAGCCCGCAACCTTGGTGTCATCCTCGACTCCGCTCTCTCATTCACCCCTCACAGTTCCAAGCCGTCAACCAAAACCTGCCGGTCTCGAGCCCCGCAACATTGCCAAGGATCCGCCCTTTCCTCTCCATCCATACCCTGCTACCGCTTCTCGATTCAAGCTCTCATCCTATCCCTCTGGACTACTGCATCTCAGCCTTCTCTCTTGATCTCCCATCCTCGTGTTCTCTCCCACTTCAATCCATACTTCATGGCTGCTGCCCGGATTATCTTTGTCCAGAAACGCTCTGGTCATATTACTCCCCTCGCTCAAGAAATCTCCAGTGCTACCAGATCAAATCTGCGCATCAGGCAGAAACTCCTCACCCTGGGGCTTCAAGGGCTTTCCATCACCGTCGCCCCCTCCTACCTCACCTCCCTTCTCTCCTTCTACTGCCCAGCCCCGCACCCTCCGCTCCTCCACCGCTGATCTCCTCACCGTACCTCGTACTATCGCCTGTCCCGCCATCGACCCCTGGCCCACGTCATCCCCCGGGGGCCTGGATGCCCTCCCCTCTGCCCATTGCCGCCAAGCTAGCTCTCTTCCTCCCTTCAAGGCCCTGCTGAGGAGCTCACCTTCCTCCAGGAGGCCTTCCCCAGACTGAGCCCCTTCCTTCCTCTCCCCCTCGTCCCCCTCTCCATCCCCCCATCTTACCTCCCTTCCCTTCCCCACAGCACCTGTATATATGAATATAGTTTGTACATATTTATTACTCTATTTTTTATTTATTTATTTTATCTTGTACATTTCTATCCTACTTATTTTATTTTGTTAGTATGTTTGGTTTTTGTCTCTGTCTCCCCCTTTTAGACTGTGAGCCCACTGTTGGGTAGGGACTGTCTCTGTTTGTTTCCAATTTGTACTTCCCAAGCGCTTAGTACAGTGCTCTGCACACAGTAAGCGCTCAATAAATACGATCGATGATGATGACCTCCGACTCCAAAGCCTTTCCACTGAGCCACGCTGCTGGATGACATCCAGGTAGAGATGTCCTGAAGGCAGAAGGAAATGTGAGGTGCAGAGAAGACAGAGGTCAGGTCTAGAGAGGATAAATTTGGAATCATCCTCCTAAAATGGATAGTTGAAGCCATGGGAGCGAATGAGTTCTCCAAGGGTGGGAGTGTAGGTGGAGAATAGAAGAGGGACCTAAAACTGAGCCTAGAGGTCCCCCACTATTACGGGGTGGGAGGCAGAGAAGGACCCTACAACAGAATATGAGAAGGGCATGTCAGATTAAATAATCCAAATTTTCTTTTGGCCTATTCTCCCAGGCCCAAATTCCAAATTCTTATTCAGGGTCGTACTAGACATTACTAAAATATTCAGACCGGAGAAACATAAACATTTAGTTTAACGCTCAGAAAGAGCCAGACGGAAAACCGAACCAGACCTAAATGATCACCCATCCCAAAATACCCACGCTTCTGTTAAATCATGAACTTCTGTGTTCTTACAGAATAAGTAGGCCATGTTAGAGGGTGTACTCACAACTCACTCAGGGTAGGCTTTTTCCTCAAGACTCCCAGCATGGCTCAGCAGTCGGATGGGCAGAGGGAAGAAAGCCAACCTGAGCCCGCCACATTCTGTCCTCAGGATAAATGCCTCCACCCATCCTGATTGGCTCTCACTCCCAGATGGTTCTGACATGTGCAAACCTTTGCCTTTGGGAAACATAGTTCCCAGGTTAATGTCCTACTTCCCTTCATCCTTTGATCTTAACAATGCCTCCAAAGGACTAACTAGTTAAAATAATGCTTTGGGAGTGTTGGTTTTAGAGGTATTTGGATCTCCCCTGAGGGCCTTCCACTCTACTGTCAGATTTCTAGCAGACCTTTGGGACATTGCTTTTGCCTCTTTTCAGCTTCACATCACTTAGGTACGGTCACCCATCGCCGGGGAAAGGTTCGTTCATTGATCGGCGAGGGCAAAGAGAGAGAGAGAGAGAGGGGTGGGGGGGGGGGGGGCGGGTGGGACGGAAAGCCTGAGTTTTATATAAAATTTATTCGCGAGGCGAATTGAATTTATGTAATTGTTTAGGCGCAATGGATTGAACTTCCCATTTGGGAGGAATATAATCAGTTAGCAATATTAGAGCTTCCCTACACAGGAGGAAAACAATCATACATTAATTTGCGCGTGGGTGAGGCGGATAGCTCTCACCCCTGTGCACTTCCCACATGGGAAGAATTCATTACATTACCCGCGCACGTGGTGGTGACTAGCTCTCACCATGTGCTCTCCGTACATGGGAGGAATCCATTCATGATTCATTCATTTCATTCAATTGCATTTATTGAGCGCTTACAGTGTGCAGAGCACTGTACTAAGCGCTTGGGAAGTACAAGTTGACAACATATAGAGACGGTCCCCCACCCAACAGTGTTATCACAGGTCTAGAAGGGGGATGGATTTCCATAAGCAGCGGGGGCACCTGGGTCCTACCCACGAGACACTCACCCGTCCCCCAGCCCTTGCCTCAGTGTGTTGGTTCTGGTTGCAGAGTGGGCGTCTGGCCTTCTGGGCGGAGTGAGACACGTGGGGCTGCAGCTGCTGCAGTGGCTGCTCCTTCTGCTGCTGCGTGTCCTGGTGTTTCTGACCCCGAGGTCAGAGGCTACAGGTTATTTATTGCCTGTGCCCCTAGGCCATTCCAGCTTCCGGCCTCAGTCTATCCAGTCTCTGCCCTCTCCCCTCCTTCATACCTAATTTGATTGGCACGGGGGCGAGGGACACCTTCTGTATTCCCAGCTTGGTCTGTCAATCTAGCAGATTTGGGTCCGTGGGGGTGGTATCCCACCCTCACTTCCGAGTTCCGCCCTGCTGGCTCAGGTGGTCACGAGATAGCTTTTGACCTTGAGATGGCCAGTACCCCCAGGGTCACCTCGGGACAGGTACTTATCTGTTAAATTATTGATTTACGTTAATACCTGTCCTCCCCAGCTACAGAGTAAGCTTCTTTCTGGCAGAGACTGTGTCCTACCAACTCTGCTGTATAGTACTCTCCCAAGTGTTTATCATCAGCATCACCTTCCTTTCTGCCTTCCCTACCTCCTGAGTCTCCCCACCCCAGTTCATACTTTACTCTGTTGCCCAGATTATCTTTCTACAGAAGTGTTCAGGGCACGTCACCCCTTCTTTCTCAAATTCTCCAGTGATTGCCTATCCTCCTCCATATTAAACAAACACTCCTCACAATTGGCTTTAGAGCTCTCCATCACCTCGTCCCCTCCTTCCTCACCTCCCTTCTCCCCTTATACTTCCCAGCCCATGCACCTCCGCTTCTCTGGCGCTAACCTTCTCACTGTGCCTCCATCTCTCCTGTCTGGCCACTGATTCCTGGCTCACACCCTTCTTCTGACCTGGAACGTCCTTTCTTCTCAAATCCACCAGACAATCACTCTCCCCCCACCTGTTCAAAGCCCTCTTGAAGACACAACTCTTCCAGGAGGCCTTCCCAGAATAGGCCCCACTTTTCCTCAGCTCCCACTTCCTTCAGCGTCACCCTGACTCTCTCCCTTTGTCGCTTCCCCACCTCTCCCCGCCCCACAGCACTCTGGTATACATCCACAGTTCTATTTATTTACATCAATGCCTGTTTACTTGTATCAATATCTACCTTCCCCTCTCTAGACTGTGAGCCCATTGTTGATAGGGATGGCCTCTATTTGTTGTATTTTTATTTCCAAGTGCTTAGTACAGTGATCTGCACACATCAAGTGCTGAATAAATGCAATTGAATGAATAAAAGTGTTTAGTACAGTGTTCCTCACACGGTAAGCACTAATAAATGCCATTGATTGATTGAGTGAGTGATTAATGAGTCTCACAGAGT